>NC_081178.1:14754753-15054753 GCF_012432095.1 Onychostoma macrolepis | reverse complement strand
TTGAGATAGCCTTGATGAAAACCCAGTCCAGAGCATTCAGAACCTCAGACTGGGCAGAAGGTTCACCTTCCAACAGGACAATGAACCTAAACACGCAGCAAGAGTGGCTTATAGACAACTCTGTGAATGTCCTTGAGTAGCCCAGACAAATATTTCTGGAGAAACCTGAAAATGTGCATCTGCCCCCATCCAACCTGACAGAGTTTGAGAGGTGAGGAGAAGAATGGCAGATAATTGCCAAATGCTGATGAGCAAAGCTTGTCGCATAAAAAAAAAAAAAAAAAAAAAGACAAGGCAGTAAAGGTGCTTCAGCTAAATATTTAGTTAAGGGTATGGATACTTACGTAATGTACTTATTTCAGTTTTTTTATTCTTTTAATAAATTCACAAAGTTGAAACAATTCTGTTTTTGCTTTGTCAGTATGGTGTATGGAGTATAGATTGATAAAAAGTAATTTAAAGCAGTTTAACATAAGGCAGCAACATGAGAAAAATTAAGGGGTATGAATACTTTCGCAAGGCACTGTATATGTAACATTAGTAAAACTCTCTCACACACACTCAAAAACTATATATTTTTTATAACAATTTTATTATTATAGCAAATATTTTAAGTAATAAATTTTTTTTTTTTTTTTTGTAGTGTACATTTGCTGCTTCATGTGCATATTCGCATCATGTCAAGATAAACATCTTATTTCCGTCACTTTCTATAAAAAGGAATTGGGCGGAAACGTTGGTTTGATGAGTAAAAGTATTATCACTACACTGCGGCTGTTGTGACATCCGGATTTCGGTGTTTGTGTGTAGCTAGACTCAAATACTGGGTGTGGTGGATCATTTTTACACTTGCAGTGTCTAATTGATCTTAAAAGACTAGAAACTATAATCACAGACCTACCAAAAAAAGAAGAAAGAAATTTTTTGGGGGGGAGAAAAATATATTAGCCATGCCAATTAATCAAATTAAATTTGGCTATTTTGTTAAAGGGATAGTTCACTCAAAAATGAAAAATTCTGTCATTAATTACTCACCCGTCGTTCCAAACCTGTAAGACCTTTGTTTATCTTCGGAACACAAATTAAGATATTTTTGATGAAATCCGAGAACTTTCTGACCCTCAATAGACTGCAACGCAACTGAAAAAGTCAAGGCCCAGAAAGGTAGTAAGGACATCAGTGATATCAGTGGTTCAACCGTTGTTATGAAGGTACGAGAATACTTTTTGTGCACAAAGAAAAAAAAAAAAAAGACTTTATTCAACAATTTCTTCTCTTCCGTGTCAGTCTCTGCCGAATGTTCACGATAGTACCACGATGCATACGTTCCATGCACACAAAAAGTATTCTCGTAGCTTCATAAAATTACGGTTGAACCACTGATGTCACATGGACTATTTTAACAATGTCCTCACTAACTTTCTGGCCAAAAATATCTTAATTTGTGTTCCGAAGGTGAAAAAAGGTCTTATAGGTTGGAAACGACATGTGACATGAGTAATTAATGACAGAATTTTCATTTTTGGGTGAATTATCCCTTTAACCATGCCCATTAGATCTTGGCATTGGCATTATCCACTCAAAGAGGAACATGTTGGTCAACCATTAACATGTAAATCCCTGTAATGTAAATGTAAATCCATATAAATCCAGCGCTCATACCATTGGCTAAGACTTTGGGCTTGTTAGCGGAGCAGAAGCAGATGTTATGGAGAATGAGCAGGATGGTGGGTTTAGAGCTGGAGTGTTTGGACTGGGCCAGACCGACCAGCAGCTCCAAAGCCCCTCGGAGCCTGAGGATCATCTGCTGTCCGTCCTCCCCGAACGACACATTCAGCAGCAGCTTGAGCCAGAGGAACAGAGGCTCCGCCGCCGGACTGCCGCTTCGACCACCTGCCTTAGGCATGGGGAGAGACAGGAAGGGCTGCAGGAAGTTACTCTAGGGAAAACAAGAAGAGTGGTTTTGTTAACACTTCTCTATGAAACAAAAAAGCTGATATGCAACCAAAGGAGTCATAAAAGGATTTCTTGTTGTAGAGCCGAATTATCTAGTTATATTATTTACTTTATATTTACAGCCTGAAGTGTCTCAAAAGGTTATATTTCTTCCTCCCCTGAATTATTTTTTGCTTTAAACATAACCAGTGAGTTACCTTCAGCAGTACCCCTTTGCAGTCCCTTGAGATGGCCAGGTTGGCCAGCAGTGAGAAAGCCAGACTGTGGATGCTGCTGTTGTCAGGGGCAACCTGGGAGGCCAGTTTCATCACCCCATGCATCAGTGAATTTGTGACCGCAGTCTTAGGGAGAACAGCCTGAACTGCGCCAGAGCAACCACTGCTGCTGCTACATAAAGCACTGCATGCTGGAAGAGAACAAAAGAGAGACAGAGCGAAAGAGAGATAACTTGATTATGGAAAAAAACTAGAACGTATACAAAGAAACTACACAACTGTATCTCAGAAAGATAAAATCACAATGTTGAGGAAACGAAACTGTTATTCAGTGTTTCTTATCAGTGAAGGGCACCTTCCCAAACCCTGAAATGGGGCCAAACACCTTGCATAACAAAACAATTGTAGCTTTAAACAAACATTTCACTCATTATTAAAATACTACTAATTTATTAATAAATAATCATGTATATACAGTATACACATACACTGAATATGTATACATACCACAGTCCAAAAGTGTGGGGTCAGTAAGATTTATATATATATATTTAATAATTATGAAATGAATACTTCTACTGAGCCGCTCAAAAGTTTGGGATCAGTAAGATTTTTAATGTTTTTAAGTTATTTTGTGAAACATTATTGCAATTTAAAGTAACAGTTTTCTGTTTTAATACACTTTAAAATATAATTTATTTCTGTGATCAAAGCTGAATTTTTAGCATCATAGCTCCGGTTTTCAGTGTCACATGAGCCTTCAGAAATCATTCTAATATGCTGATTTATTTAAATTACCACAGTTGCCACAAAAATATTAAGCAGCACATTTGAACAATGATAATAATAAATGTTTCTTGAGCAGCAAATCAGAATATTAGAATGATTTCTGAAGGATCATATGACACTGAAGACTGGAGTAATGACTGCTGAAAATTCAGCTGTGCATCGCAGGAATAAAGTACATTATAAAATATAGCAAAATAAAAAACAGCTATTTTAAATAGAAATATTATTTCACAATATTATAGTTTATACTGTGTTTTTGATCAAATGAATGCAGCCTTGGTGAACATAAGTGACTATTTCTACGAAAACCTTACTGATTTCAAACTTATGAATGGTTCTTTCTTTCTTTTTTCCCCACGGTGCTGCAAAAGGAAACTTTGCCAGCGATATAAAACCACACAAGCCTTTTCTTTTTGGTATTCATCTTGTCTCAAAATATCACTGCACAGTTGTGTAACAATGAGCGTGGAAACTCAATGGAAACAGAATTGTTCCACTGTGTTTAACTCTATTAAAATTAACCATTTCCTCCTGGTCTAACAATGCTGCATTTAGTCAAGTATCAAAACCACTAAATGTCTCACTTCTGGGTAAGTGGACAGACGCATTTTGAAGAACAGCAAGACTGCAGGTGAATCATTTAACATGATGCTAGATTATTGAGAGACCTCAGCAGGGTTTTGCTTGCCAAAGAAATCCAATATTAATCAGCCAGATGAAAGAATGAGGGTTGTGTGTTGCAGGTTAATGAATTATATAATAAAAATGACACAGGACAGAATATGATGGTGAGGAAAATGTGCTGGAGGGCTGATTCCATAATTGAAGAACCAGCCTCATGAACTTTCAACATCACCTGCTGTTAACACAGACCTTGAGAAACACCACACCTGACAGTATGCCATTGTAGCCTAGTGCTTGTTAAAGCATACTGACAGCCCAAACACACACACAGGCGCAAAAACACAAATGTGCACCCACACACACACACACACACACACACACACACAGACAGACAGACATATACGTTCAGACTAACATACACCCATGCGCTGCTGGCTCTTCACAGGTGTGAAGCCACATCCTGCCTCAAAGCACAGCTTTCCATGAGCTCATATATGACAGAGCAATCATTGTGTTCAAGAAAACACACTCACCAACAGACACTTTCATGTACAACACTCTCTCTTTCTCACACACGTGCAAATGCTTTCATGTGTAACCGTCTCCCTCAAATAAACGCGCACACACACACAAAGCAGTTGTTCCACATAACATTCAGATTTTTTAATACTTTTTCTGTAATATTTAAAAGGGGATGTCTTAGATTTCAAAAACCTATTAGATAATTAGATCAATTTCACTTCAAGTCACCATGAAATCCTAATTGATAATTCTTTATTAAATACTGCAGTGTTTATTATTTATTTATCCGTGCACAGTATTTTTTTTTTTTTTAATTCACGTGCACTGGTGCAAGGGGCAGGACAATAATTCCTCTCCTCCAGCAACCTGTCACTCACAGGAGGTCGCGGCAAACAACAACGAACCAATAATTTCCTGATAGACAAAATCATATCCCACCCTACGTTTTTTCTCATTTGAGAAGCAATAAAAATAATTATTTTAAATGTTTATAGATCTTTTGCTACTTTTGAATGTTTGGAAACTGCAAGATATTTCCAGTATTACCATGACAGAAAGTGCATCACCGTTTGTTCTATAGTTTCAGAGCAGTCAGAGTAGCCATAATGACCCCTGCCCACCAGCGAAAGCACCTGCAATGGGCACATGGCCATCAGAAATACTCTGATAAGTACAACCTATTTAAAGATTGTTGCAGACCACAGACTTCATGGCAACAGTGTTCCCTAATGATAATGGCCTCTTTCAGCAGGATAATGCACTCTGACACACTGCAGAAATAGTTCAGGAATGGTTTGAGGAACATGACAAAGAGTTCAAGGTGTTGCCTTGGCCTCCAGCTTGCCCAGAACTCAATCCGACTGAGCATCTATAGGATGTGCTGGACAAATAAATCAGATCCATGGAGACTTAAAGGATTCGCTGCTTATGTCTTGGTGCCAGATACCACAGGACACCTTCAGAGGTCTTGTGGAGTCCATGCCTCGGCGCACCAGAGCTGTTTTTGCAGTGCGAGGGGGACCTACAGAATATTAGGCAGGTGGTTTTAAAGGGATAGTGCCCCCAAAAATAAAAATGATTTAATTCATTACTCACCCTCATGTTGTTCCAAACCCGTAAGACCTTTGTTTATCTTTGGAACCCAAATTAAGATAATTTTGATGAAATCCGAGAGTTTTCTGACCCTGCATAGAATGCAACGCAACTGACACGTTCAAGGCCCAGAAACATCGTTAAAATAGCCCATGTGACATCAGTGGTTCAACCTAAATTTTACGAAGGTACGAGTATACTACGGCATAATTGTGTTTTTACAAGCGACAACGGTGTACCAGTTCAAACGCCATGGCGAAAGTTCGAGCAAAGCATGCTAACTGTTCTGTCTTTGGCTGGACTGACAAGCACAGAACATTATTTAGAGTACCAGCCTCAGAGGATACAAGAGAGCAGAGGACTTTATTTATTTACTGTATATTATGCTGCTGCCACACAGATCTAATATAAACATGCAATTTCTTTCCCAGCTTCTTTACCTTCACAGAAATAACCGACTGTTTTTGTAACTTGTGTGTTTAAACATAAACTTGTGTGTATGGACAGTTTAAGCGCAATAAGACATGAAAGAGAACTTTGTTTAGTACTCACATGCCAAGTGACAGCCGTTTTCTGTGCGTGTGCTCAGAAAACCGTATATCAGTAGTTTAAACTAATATTGTTTAAAATGCATGATTTCAGTGTGATGGACATGGTAATCAAAACCAAACAGATGTTTTTTTTAGCAGAGTATCTGAGGAACGAGCTGTAAAGGCACAACCCTATTCTGGGAAAGGGGGTGGGGAACAGCAGTTCATTTGCATTTAAAGAGACATGCATGAAAACAGCGTGTTTCTGCTTCCACTCAAAACAGGCATTTTAAAAAAGATATAATAAATGATCTGTGGGGCATTTTGAGCTGAAACTTCAAAGACACATTCTGGGGACACCTGAGACTTACATTACATACTGTAAAAAGGGGCATAATAGTTCTCCTTTAATTTGTGTTCCAAAGATAAACGAAGATCTTACTGGTTTGGAACAACATAAGGGTGAGCAATGACAGAATTTTTATTTTGGGGTGAACTATCACTTCAATGTTGTGGCTGATTAATATATATATATTAGGGGTGTAATGATTCACTCGTTTTCTCGATGCATCAATTGCAAACCCTGACGATGCATATGCATCGATCTTGAAACATGGATTTTTGAATCGTGAATCGTCGATTTCGGACAGTGATCGATTTAATTGTTAAGAATCGAATGAATCACGATGTCTATCACAATTCAATTCTTTCAAGATATACACACATTGAATTACTACAAGCACGAATTAATGGAGACCTTGAATGGTGCTGTTCGTGCCCTCACATCTCTCCTTGATCTCTCCTTAAGTACTCGTGGCCAGTACTGCTAAAGTAAAGTAGTTTTACTTTTCGGTAGTTTTTCAATGGCTCTCGGTCATACTGTTGCCATTACCTGAGTGTAACAATATGTGTGGAATCTCCATCTGTTCTTGCATATTTTCAGAGTTAGAAAGTACTGAAACACTGAGCAGTCGAAGGCTGCACATTTATTGCATGGACGGAGCAAAAATTTAAGTGTCTAAAGCAGTGTTTCTCAACCCTGGTCCTAGGCGCCCCTCAACACTGCACATTTTGTATGTCTCCCTTATCTGACACACCCATTTCAGGTCCTGGAGTTTCTTCTAACGAGCTAATGAGTTGAATCAGGTGTGTTTGTTCTATTGAATGATAAATTACTTTTAACAATGTCGTTGAACCAAATGTATGAAGGAAACTGTTAACCATAGCATTAACAACAACACTGAAATAAGAGCGTGAGGTTTATCTGTTAATCAGATGCATGAAAGTATAGCGTTCGTTGCTATAGCAAACAGACCTCGGAAGCGTTTTCTTTCAGAATCATCATACGCCGATGGAGAGGCAAAGTTAAATACCATAGCATTTTATTTTATGAAAATGAGATAAAGAAGTTTTCGCACTGAAAGAGAAGTGATCTCACACTCATAGAACTTAAGACGTGCAAGGAAATGCCTAATATGGACAAAGGCATCTATTGCTGCAGCTAAGATGAATAAAAAGTAGAATTAACTTTTTTACTTGGCTTACATAAATTTCTACATATGCCATAGCACCATTAAACTAGCATCTAACAATGGACAAAAGTGTTTTTTTTCTCTCTCTCTCTCTCTCTCTCTAACCATAAAGGCTGCTGTGTAATTTGCCCCCTGACTAAGCATTTAAAGAATTTAGTGGAAGCATTTAAATAATCCTGTGAATGCACTTAAAGAATGCAGCATCGAATCGTTAATTGAATTGAATTGTGAATTGAATTGAATTGTGAATTGAATTGTTCTGAATTTGCAAAAATCATTCTTGAATCGAATCGAAAACCTAAGAATCATGAATCGAATTGATTCGCTGTCCGAAGATTCACAGCCCTAATAAATATATATATATTTAATATTTATAAGCTGCAAAATGGCAAAATTGCTCAATCCAGACAAAGTAATCATTTACACCTGAAGTACCTCCCCTTAACACAAATGCTCCATCCCAGTTTCCAGTAATCTGGCAGCACACTTCGACTATGACACAATCCCTTCTGTAGCTGTCGGGCTCATGTCAGCCTTGTATTTAGTACACAATGGCACTTACTGTACCACCACATGACTCATGAGACGGTTACAGTGAGCACAAAGCTCATACATTATCTCAGCACCCTGTCTCTCGCCTTCTAATCCTCTTTTACTCTGTCATTCCTCTTTTCTCGCTCTCTTTCCTCCACCTCTCAGAAGACTGACCTACTGTGCAGTTAGCCGTGTAGACACAGAGCATTTCCAGGGCTGCTGTCATGGTGAGATCGTCGAGCAGGAACCAGGGCCACAGAGCCATCAGCACCGCTGCCAGACGCAGCTCTGTAGTCACAGCCTGTTGAGACAAAACTTGGCGGTATCAGTCAATACTGCATATTTAAGTGCATATTTTGAAAATTTCAAAATGAAATATATTTCTAAATTAATTCATACTACAATTTTTTTCACATTATTATACTAGCTCAATGATAATTTGTCAGGGACTGCAATCTGCCTGTGGCACATGTAAATAATATGATTAATATTATATTATATTATATATATTAATTATATATATATATATATATATATATATATATATATATATATATATATATATATATATATATATATATATATTTTTTTTTTTTTTTTTTTTTCCCCACATTATTATACTAGCTACCATCAGGTACTGCAATCTGCCTGAATGGCTAAATCTGACACATTTACACGTACAGCTGATGTCAACAAACTTAATATAGATGAGGTATTTTTTCTATTTACTTGTATGTCATATGACCAAAAGGAAAAAAAAGGAAATAATTAATAATTTATTATATATATATATATATATATATATTTATATATATATATATATATATATATATATATATATATATATATATATATATATATATATATATTAAAAAGAATATATATTATACGTTTAATATATATATATTAAAACAACTTAAATTATATAATTAAAAAAAACATTTTAAATAATTAATTAAATTACACACACACACACACACACACACACACACACACAAACACACTTCAAGCATTTAAAACGATAGAATTTTAATATCAGCAATAACATGAAAATAATAATCAGCATACCTAATGAAATCTAAATAGGGCTATAAAGAAGGGAAATTAAATGTTGACAAAATGTTAATTCTTGAGAGAACAGTTTCATCAAAACCTAAGCCTGAACATTAATTGAAAGGCTGTAAATTGCGTGAAAGTTTAACTGGTGAAATATTCATATTCACAATCTCAGGTTGATTAACTCCCTTTGTACTTCACAGAAATGATCACATGACTGATTACATGCACACAGTCTTGCTAGGTGTCGTGTAGATTTTCTTGTAAAGACTGCACCTTACAAGAAAATCTGCATGATGCTAGCAAGATTTCAAACCCGCAGTGTTTCACACCCACAAAGACCCCCTGTGAGAGCGTCTGCGGATAATGTACAATGAATGTAACTACTCAAATAATCAGCACGGGGAAGATTATTTGAAATGACGTACTTTGCATTCATTATGTTGATACAGGCAATTTCGCAGTATCTCTAGAATCATCTTAAGTTCTCTCATGCTGTTCTCCACCTGCTGACATTGAACAAAGACGGAGCAGTTAGAACAAGATATCATGCTGATAGTGGTAATTTTAATACCGTCTTTTTTATATATGCATACATTTGTGCCACATTTCCATGTCTGTATTAATTATAATTGTAACACTTCATAATAAGTTTTATTAATAGGTCTTAAGAAATTTACATGTTTCTTAACAAATGCACGTAGTGCAACATGATTTACTGACATATGGAATGTTCCTGGATCAACATCCTTTGTCATTCCTAGAAATACATTCATTTCAACCATCATAGGCCTAACCCTAAATTAAGACGGCATAATTAGTTAACCGTCTTGTCATTCCAGGACAAATAAAGGATTTTGATCCAGAAATATTCTTCAATCACTGTGATCAGTTTACATATTTTCAAAAACAAATAAATGTAAGACAACAGTATTTTTTTTTGTATCTATATGTAAAAAAATCCTGATTGTAATAAAGTAAATTATTTTTAAAATATGTTTAAGTTTTAATAGTGCTGGGCAATGATTAATCGCGATTAATCACATCCAAAATAAAAGTTTTGTGTACATAATATGTGTGTGTGCATGGACTGATACACAAAAACTTTTATTTTGGATGTGATTAATCGCGATTAATCATTGCCCAGCACTATTAAAACTTAAACATATTTAAAAAATAATTTACTTTATTACAATCAGGATTTTTTTACATATAGATACAAAAAAAAATACTGTTATCTTACATTTATTTGTTTTTGAAAATATGTAAACTGATCACAGTGATTGAAGAATATTTAAATTACTAGGATTTACCTGTAAAAGTGATGAAATAAAGAAATGCATGACAAACTAGTTTAAGAAAACAGAATCTTTCACACTTCCGCCAGGTATGAGACATAATCATTATTCTTTTGTTTTCATTCAGCCATTATCAGCCTTTAAACTGGCAATAAAACGTTTACCAAGCCACATTGCTTCAATCCCAGTATACATTTACCCAACTATTATCAAAAGTATTTCTAAATAAATACAACAAAACATTTCTTTTCATTCTGCAGCTGCATTAGAGCTAATATTAGCATCATGCTACATAACACAGTTTATGAGATTAATAGTACACTTTTACTCAGAACTCACTTCAAACCACCATTGAGTGTTTGTAATAACTTCCTTTTACGATCACATGTGAAATTTGGTCGTTTACTGTTGTTAAAATATGCTATTTATAACCTTTTATATCACTGCACAAATTAGAATTTCAGATGTACACATTCAAAAAAAAAATCACATACAAATATCCTATCGTAATCATGTGTTTATTATCTTATATAATATATAGTGGCAGTTGTCATGTTTATTTCTGCTGCTCTGCTGAAACTCACGTTGTTTGATGTTACAACCGCCTCTCCGTTCTTAAGTTGCCAGGTATGTTACATTCCAAGTATAATACACATTAGTAAAATGATCTATTTTAATTTTTATTTGTCTATATACACTTTGGGCAGTCGTGGTACATTATAAAAGTAGGCCAAAAAACCGCAAACCACTGCTCTCTGTAATTTTTCCCACGACTGTATTTTCAAAATAGCCCACTTGTGCCGCTGTCGTTACCCTGGCAACACTGGTGCTGTACCCTCATCACACAATGATAGGTAACCTTCCGCGCTGCGATGACGGGAAGTTGGGGTCAAACCTTATCAAGCGATTAATCTGCGTTAAAAAAATATTAACACGTTAAATTTTTTTTATTAATCGCATGCGTTAACGTTGACACCCCTTATATATTTATATTTATATATAAAGATACACATACCGTATATATTTAGAAAATATTTACATGTACAGGTGCTGGTCATATAATTAGAATATCATCAAAAAGTTGATTTATTTCACTAATTCCATTCAAAAAGTGAAACTTGTATATTATATTCATTCATTACACACAGACTGATATATTTCAAATGTTTATTTCTTTTAATTTTGATGATTAGAGCTTACAGCTCATGAAAGTCAAAAATCAGTATCTCAAAATATTAGAATATTTACATTTGAGTTTGAATAAATGACCATCCCTACAGTATAAATTCTGGGTATCTCTTGTTCTTTGAAACCATAATAATGGGGAAGACTGCTGACTTGGCAATGATCCAGAAGATGAACATTGACACCCTCCACAAAGAGGGTAAGTCACAGAAGGTCATTACTGAAAGGTGTGGCTGTTTACATAGTGCTGTATCAAAGCATATTAAATGCAAAGTTGATGAAGGAAGAATTTGGGTAGGAAAAGGTGCACAAGCAACAGGGATGACCGCAAAGCTTGAGAATACAGTCAAGCAAAGCCGATTCAAACACTTGGGAGAGCTTCACAAGGAGAGAACTGAAGCTGGAGTCAGTGCATCAAGAGTCACCATGCTCAGATGTCTTCAGGAAAAGGGCTACCAAGCCACTTCTGAACCAGAGACAACGTCAGAAGCATCTTAACTGGGCTGTGGAGAAAAAGAACTGGACTGTTGCTCAGTGGTCCAAAGTCCTCTTTTCAGATGAAAGTAAATTGTACATTTCATTTGGAAATCAAGGTCCCAGAGTCTGAAGGAAGAGTGGAGAGGCACAGAATCCATGTTGCTTGAAGTCCAGTGTGAAGTTTCCACAGTCAGTGATGATTTGGGCTGCCATGTCATCTGCTGGTGTTGGTCCACTGTGTTTTCTGATGTCCACAGTCAACGCAGCCATCTACCAGGAAATTTTAGAGCACTTCATGCTTCCTTCTGTTGACAAGCTTTATGGAGAAGCTGATTTCATTTTCCAGCAGGACTTGGCACCTGCCCACACTGCCAAAGGTACCAAAAGCTGGTTCAATGACCATAGTGTTACTGTGCTTGATTGGCCAGCAAACTCGCCTGACCTGATTCTCTATGGGGTATTGTCAAGAGGAAGATGAGAGACACCAGACCCAACAATGCAGATGAGCTGAAAGCCACTATCAGAGCAACCTGGGCTCTCATAACACCTGAGCAGTGCCACAGACTGATCGACTCCATGCCACGCCGCATTGCTGCAGTAACCAGCATGTAGGAAGCCATTTTGTCATCATGTGACAAGAAAACCGTAAAACAGGAAATTATACGACAGAGGAACCTCATGTCCTCATGTTACCCTCAAATTACACTGAACATACCTTTTGTTTTTGCCCCCATTTTTCATGAGCTTAACTCAAAGATCTAAGACTTTTTCTATGTACGCAAAAGGCCTATATCTATCAAATGTTGTTCACAAATCTGTCTAAATCTGTGTTAGTGAGCACGTCTCCTTTGCCGAGATACTCCATCCACCTCAGAGGTGGATGCTGATTAGACAGCATGATTATTTCACAGGTGTGCCTTAGGCTGGCCACAATAAAAGGCAAAGGAGAAGTGCTCACTAACACAGATTTAGACAGATTTGTGAACAACATTTGATAGATATAGGCCTTTTGTGTACATAGAAAAAGTCTTAGATCTTTGAGTTCAGCTCATGACAAATGGGGGCAAAAACAAAAGTGTTGCGTTTATAATTTTGTTCAGTGTATATTACTTCAGGTTTTCCTTTGGTATGAAAATGTAAAAAAAAAAATAAAATAAAATAAAATAAAATAAAATGTTTGCAAATAATTAAGATGTGAACATTGGCATGTATTAAAGATACAAATAAATGTTTTAAACTGTACTATTAGATTGTAACTACAAACAAACAAACAAATAAATAAAAACATGAGTTTCAGATTTTTAAAAAGACCATCTTTGACATTTTCATGACATTTATAGCAATTTCACTAATAATCTGCATTATATAAGTAATAATGATTGTTGTATTATTAATTCAAGTTATTATAAAACATTAGGAAATTAACTGGTTAAATCAACTGAACCAGAGGATCGTTCAGTTTTGTCATTTTTTTGTCACATTTGTCTCTCTCCCTCCCCCCTCTCAACAAGTTTTCAGTGTTTCTGATGTTGAAGCTGTCATGTTGTGTCATGTTGCTGGAACCCTCCGTACCTTCCTCCTGTGAGCACTCTTGCCCGTTTTCACAGACTCCAGGTGAAGCTCTGCGTAAATGTGCTTCATGCGTTCCACACAGCTGTCAATCACACCAGCTGAAGAGGGAGAAAAGACATGTATCTGTCTATGTACTCATCCATCAGACAGTTAGACACAAATATAGCATCACCTGGGACTAAAATTAATCTGTATGTGAGATTTCCTCCTAGTTGAGGGAATAGCAGCTTTTTAACTGCTACCTTTAAGAGGGACATATTCTATACTTCTAGGATTTTTCTTGAAGTTTACTCAAATGTTAGTCAAGTTATTTGCACCAAAAAGGTTTCTTCAACCTGTTTCACTCTCAGAACAAAACAGGATGTTTATGCTACTATACCTATAGGATGCTGAATATTCAATATGTAGTTGTACTGTAGGTGATCATATGCAAATGTGCTCATAGTTGTGACATCAAAACCAATAGTGTTTGATTTCCATAAATGGTTTGGGTGGAATGGGGAGGAAGCCATGCGTTGTGAATTCTAGTAAATGTCTACATTGTATGTCACAAGTTAGCTCCTCATTGTGTGTTTGTGTTAAAGATCAGTGACGTAATCTTTACCTTTACATGCATAACTCTGAGCGCTGGAGCTGCAGGCTAACAGAGACATGAGTGCTTTGGCCGTCATCTTTTTCAAGGGGTCCTGGAATGGAATCTTCTCATATTGCTGAAAATTTAACAGGAAGCACAAAATGTTTGCATCTTGTTCTGAATAAACTGAACAATTTTTGTAATGATTTAATGATTATTTCTTAAAATATAAATAAATGTAAGAATGCACATGTAAGCACAGTGAAGCAGTTTGGTTTTAAAATACTACTAAATTAATTAAATCAAAGTCAGTATGGTGGGGTGGGCGATATGACCAAAGTCTTATATCAAGATGTGAGTAATTTTATGTCCCGGTAACAATATATATCAAAATATAGTTGTTTTTGCTTTAAATAAGGTCTTTATGATATCGAAGTTACTGATACCATAGAAATTTCACAATTCTTGTCACCAGTGTCAATATCACAAAAAAACTAATACTTAGATTAAATAAAAAAGCTACCTAAAGACAAGTAAACAGTTAGCGATTAAATGAGAATAAGAAACAAACTATAAGCAATAGGTCAAAAAACTACAGTTGAACAAATGCATAAGAAATGCTACATTGTATAAAAGTAACCAAATGTATAAAAACACAGCATATTCTTCACTGTGTAAATTAAATAATAAATTAAAAATGTATATTTATTCTTATTAAATTTACAAAAGTGATTTGGTCAAGAGAAGTGAGAGATTTTCTCTCTTTTGTTGTTTAAATAACCTGAATGACAGACAGCAGGAATTTTAGACTGCTTTCACTTTAAGAGCTGCCCATATCCAATATACTGTTAGACATATGTTTTTTTTCTCAGCTGTTTGCTTTCACTTAAGACCTAAATTACTGTGTTTATGAGGATACTTGCAAATACCGCCATTTTGACACATACAAGTGTGTATTTAACAGTTTAAGGCCTATAAAGTGGCAAAAAAAACTCAGTTCAATACTCCATTTTTGTCATTATGCAACAAAAAAAAACAAAAAACCATAAAACAGGATCCTCATGTCCTCATCCTCATATATATATATTATTTTTTAACGTTACAAATCAGAATTTTTCTTTGTCATTATTGGGTATGGAGTGTAGACTGATGTGAAAAAATAAGCATAATTTTAAGATTTTTAGATCTGACTTTTAGTCATACTTTTTGTCACTGACCCATACATAGAAGGAAGTAGCCAATTGAGGGATGTGTAAGGTGGCCAACCAATCAGATCTGAGATTGCCATTTTGAGAATTGTTGTGTGATATGCGTCCACAAATCTGAATCTGTTACCTCTAGTAATATTTCACAAATGACCTCCCCAGGCTCAGAAGAAAGGACTGCAGTTAGCGAGGAGCTGGCCCGATCCTCCGTGTGGCCTCCTGATCTCCTCTTAACCTCCTCTGTGAACAGCACACACAGAAAGTGCAGGGTCGAAGTGTAGAGAGAAGACTCAGCGCCCGATTGGTCCAAACACACTCGAGAGTGTCTGTCGCGAGAGAGAGCAAAGACTAAACATAAAGAATGCTAATATTTACTTTTCCTAGCTCTTCTCAAACTCAAACTCTGGGACGAGAAGATGCAAAAGATGCAAAACTTCACAACAAACAATCTTCACCACCAGGGAACATCTGACGAAAAAGTCTCTCCAAACTCACAGGCTTTTAAAAACAGCTTCCAAAGCCTGGATACCTGCAGGCAAGTCAGCGAGTCTACTGCCCACCCACCTGTTTTAGGATTTTCTACCACATCCATCAGATCTAAAGCAGGCTGATTGTTCTCCCTGTCTCTGTCCCAGTCTGTCATATGCAGCAGGGACACCCAGGCACACATACAGGCATAATGAGCTGGCCTCCCACTGCATCTGTCTCCATCTCCTCAGCTGTCTCCTTCCTTCTCAACATCTATCTAGCACATCCTCTTCCATCTAAACTCCTCAATCTTTCTTTTCCCTCCATCCCTTTGCGCTTTCATCATGTTTGCCACCATTTTCTCTTTGTACTCTTCTGTTTCTTTCTGCCTTCCCTTTCCATTTGCTTGTCTCCACCCTTTGTAACACACTTTGGTTTGGGTATGTGTGTGTGTGTCACCTGAAAAGCGCTGCCAGCGTTTCCCCAGTGCCACACCGACAGATGGGCCGACCGCAGCTTGGTTCCTGCGCAACAAAGTAGCCAGGAGCATCAACACATCCGCCCAGGTGTTGAGCATTGCACCCTGGGCCTGTGCATCTGAGGACCAAAACAAGCAAACACTCATCAAAAAACACTTTCAAATCACTTTTCTTTCATTTGAAGGTCTTGTTTGGAAGATTTTGGTGGGGGGTTGTGGATTTGCTGAAGACTACCCAAGTCAGCGACAGACAGCGTGAGGATGGAAATTAGGTTGTTCAGCAGGGGTTTGAAGATCTCTCGGTGGAACGGCATATCCTCACTGTGTATTGCTGCTGACTGCAGGAGCTTACACAAACTTTGCACATAATACACACTACTCAGCACCTGAGGGAGAAACAGGAGGGTGAGGGGAGAGAACGAGAGAGAGAGTCTGTAGTAACGAGTGCCGAGTTACCTTTTGAAAAACACATACAGCACTTTGGTTTCATAATCCTAAATGACAACAAATAGGTGACTATCTGGCTCTGTGTTCAAGAGAAAGTGGAATTGAACCAGAAACCATAACCACTTTCAGCAAAACTGCTTTTGTCAAGTATGACTGTGTGTACGTCAATGAAAGGTTATGGGCTAAAAAGGGTCAGTTCACCCAAAAATCAAAATTCTATCATTAATTACTAAACCTCATGTCGTTCCAAACCTGTAAGACCTTCGCTCATCTTCGGAACACAAATTAAGATATTTTTGATGAAATCCGACCCTCTTCTGACTTTCTGACCCTCCATATACTGCACCGCAACCGACACGTTCAAGGCCCAGAAAGGTAGTAAGGACATTGTTAAAATAGTCCATCTGACTTCAATGGTTCAACTATAATTTTATGATGCTACGAGAATACGTTTTGTGCGCAAAAATAGCAACTTTATCGTAGTACTCTCATGAATGGTGATAAGGAGGAGAAGAATTGTTGAATAAAGTTGTTATTTTTACAGATTTGGAACAACATGAAGGTGAGCAATTAATGACAGAATTTTCATTTTTGGGTGAACGATCCGTTTAAGATATGATTGCTTTTTTTGATGAGCAGATTTAATTCAGGCTTTTATTTACATCTAAACAATGATTAACATGCACATCAACAGAACACATCAAATATGGTAAACATGGAAGCTCAAATGCGCTTGTGTGACACAAGCTTCTGTCTACTATATTTGCTCTGTATGCATGCGCAAACTCTTCTGACTCATTTTGAATTTTATTTATTTAAATGTAATGTGTCACATTATTTATGTGCAGATTTTGAAGGGAATAGATTTATTCGTGGTAAAATGTGTACTGTACTTTTAGCTAAAATTATCATCAAATTATCAAAAATATTTAATAAGCAAACATGCATGTGATTAAGGATGTATAGAAGTTTGTGAATTATTTTACGAAAATCTGCCAAGCTTTTTGTGGCAGGTGTTCCCTTATCACAGACTGATGTTTAAGTGGAGGTGGAAAATGATAGCTGAACTCCCATAATGCACCTGGTTCCTGGCATCTTCCATAGCAGCTGGCAGGAGAGGTGTCCTTAACTCACTGACACACTGAGATATGGCCGCTGCTTCGACAACACTGAAACAGACAGCACAAAACCAACAGGAAGTCATGCAGGTGAGTTCACAGTCAAAACAGATGAATACAACAAACACACATAAATAGAATCTAACTTTAAACATGTTTTGTGTCATTTTTGACATGTTTCTTGGGTCTTGCTGTTAACCAGCAGAGACAAAACAACCACAATTTGGTATTTAGAAAGAGTGGGCAGATGGCAGGCAGGATGTGGTTGTGTTAAAAGTGTTGTCAGGCAAACCAAGAGAATATATTTATATATGCGTGTGAGTGTGAAAATGAAGTGAGAGGCGTGCGTAGGTTTGCACTATGTCATACTTCTACATGTGTAGTGCATGTCTGTGATTAACAGCTTAGAAAATCTTAATAAATATTCAGTAATTTAATAATAAAACGTCAGTATGATGCTTTAAATAATGGCAGAACTTTGCACAACATCTGTTTGTCTTCATATGTCTCTCTAACCTGGCCATGTTCTCAAGTATTTGGTTCTGTTTGAGGGCAGATAGACTAAACTCAGGAAGCACAGCCAGCAGGTTGTCCAGTAAACCGCACACTGCTAGCAATAGGTGAGGGGTTACTATAGCACCAGGCTCGGTCCTCCCCCCTGGGTGGGACTCTTGAGTGAGGGCGGAGTCTGAGCTGTCCGTGTCACTCTGACCTGTAGCATAAAGAAAGAAATAACAGCAGCCTCAATTCAGTAAAGACACTAAAAATTAAATCTTGTCAAGGCCAAACTGTCAATTCCTTGCCTATTCCCCTTAAGTCATACCTTGAGCAGTGAGTCTGTTGACTGGAGTGATTGCAGCCACAGCTGAGGTCGGAACTGGAGAATGAGTCCCACTAGAGCTACCTGATGGAATCTAAAGGACACAAAGACAGAGATAATAATTTGAAAATAATTCAGGCTAATTTTGGCTAATCTGATGTTGCTTGAAGCTATCTATAAGCATGTAGCTCTCTTATACGTTAAAATATCATTATACCATTCCATAGATTTTCCACCAAAAACAGCACAGAAAATGTTAGAAAAATAAGCATATTCTTTCTGACTTATTTTTCATGTAAAGTTATTGATTATTGAGGGGTTACCAAATATTTGCATCACTAATTATCTTATAAATTTACTGATTTGGCAAATAAGCAGTTTTACTTAAAACTGCAGTCCGTATGTTTTGCCTCTTTGTCGCCATCTCTGTTTGAAAACCTGGAATTGCAGCTGCTTGCAGAATTATCTTGCTTGCATGGGATGTGCTCCGGCACGGCTCCAGCACGGATGAATCTAATGTTTTGACGTGAATGTGTGGCAGACAGTCATGCACCGGTGTGGATGTTTACTGTACTTCGCAATCACAGATTCTAGCCTACGTCTTGGAATACAGTATATGACCAAAATAAGAATTTTCACCGGATATTGTCATCTGAACAAGTAAGTAACAAGTCTGCCACGTTTGTTCTGACCAACTGAGGAAAAAAGCATTACAATAAAAACCGCGCTACCAATGGTGATTAAATCTTAACGATCGGTTAACTCATATCACATCAAACCGTGCAAATTATTATTGTTATACTTTATTCTCAAATCATTGATGTTAACAACATAAGCATTGCGTGACTATGAGTATAGTGTGGATTTCAATTTCTGTACAGTCTAATATCTAATTGTCATGCCAATCAAATTTCATATTAAGAAATGATTTTAACCCAAAGAGCAAACTATGCTCCCTTCGAACTGGTTTTCTTTAAAATACAAATCTTGTGTAATCCCAGGCTATCTGTAATCAGAAGCACATTTAAAACTGGAATATAATTTAATTTCATTCACATGTTTCATAAACAATTACAATCTGCCATCAAAATGATACATTTAATTATTCTAGCTGCTGTGAGAAAAGGCTAAACGTCACCTGCAGGATCCTCACATGCGATAGCCTACTAGCCGGGACAACTTCTTTATGTTTACAGATGTGACGTAATGACACAGCAGCACGCTCAAATTTGCTGTGTCCTACCCGTACCACTCAAATTAGAAAACATTATTATAAGCTAACCGTTGTGAATCGGGCTAAAGTAAGGTGATATTTTTGAACACTGGCTGGTTATGTACTTGCTAAAATATTGATTTCTGATCATTTTTAATCAAAAAAAGTTACGGACTGCAGCTTTAACATTATTAATTATAATATTATAATTGTAGTGACAGACCAAAATATATAAACCAGGCTGATTAATCACTCAATCATGCATTTGGTTATTTTGAGATTATCACTGTAAACTGTAAATTCCAAATATTGTCTGCTTTAGCAGTTTGGTTTGTCTCATTCACTATTATATTATATTATACAGTATTATATTATATTATAACTAACAATAATTTTTTATCTTTCATTACATTATAATATAGTACAATATATGAAAATATACATTACCATTCAAAAGCTTTTTAGTGTTGTTGAAAGAACTCTTTTGTATTATGCATTTATTTGGTGAAAAGTACATTAACATTTTGAAATATTATTACAATTTAAAATAAATGTTATAATAACTTATATTTTAATGTTTTACATTTTAATTTATTCCTTTAATGACAAAGATGAACAGCAGTCATCATTATTCCAGTCTTCAGTGTCACATGATCATTCAGACATCATTCTAATATGTTGATTTGGTGCTTAAAATAATTTTTTATAATTTTTTTATTGTATAAATTTTATTTTACTATTAATTTTATTTTATTATATTCTAATTATTATTTTCAGTGGTATTATCAGTGAAAATAGTTGTGCTGCTTAATATTTTTGTGAAAACATTTTTCTGGATTATTTGATGAATAGAAATGACAAAAGTACAGCACTTACTGTTCACTAGACAGCATTTCTACAGGTTTTATGAAGGTAGATTTAAGACTTTTTAAGACCTTTTTAAGACCAACTGAATTGAATTTAAGGAATAAATTAAAGGGAACACAATACATCAATATAGGTGTATATGTCTAGAGAGAACACAATTAGCTGCATTAGCATACTTCCAAATCAATCTCCTTTCCTTTTAAATTAATTCTAAAAAAGTAGCTTAACTAGAATATGGAAATAACTTTTACTGTACCTTCTGTTTACACTGCAAAAAGTGCTGTTCATCCTCAGTATTTTTGTCTTGTGCAAATATTAACTTTTTTTAATTTAATTTTATAGCAAATGACATTAAATAGAAGTCCTGTTTTCTGTGAAAGTGACCAAAATGAAGTCAGTTTATAGGCTCAGATAGAATTAAAGGAAAACAAGTTTTCATAGTCCATTGACAGATGTGTTTTAAGCATTAACTAACTTAATTTCTCAGAAAACAAGACATATCATCATTTTTGCATCTCAAGTACATACATCTTGATTTAAGAATGTTTAGATATTTGTATTAGAACACAAGACAAAAATACTGAGGAAGACATAATTTGAATGTAAGGCTTTCTGCTCTGATTTAAGGTCTTTTAATGCCTTAATTTATGGAATGTGAATTAAGACTTTTTAAGACCTGCAGAAACCCTGCTAGAAGAAAACCCTTGGTTAACTACAAATGCATGTCTACTGACCAGAGTACTGGAGGTGGACATGGATCCTGAGCCCTGAGTTTGGTTTAGAGGAGCAAGCATCTCTCTCCAGTACTTCAGAGAATCATTCAGATCTGTCTCTACAGAAAGAAACACACACTGCTTCATTTACAAACAAAACAGCAAAATGTACTACTAAATTATATGCACTGGAATAATTACCTCTAACAGTTACTAATACTAAAAATTCTGTTATAACAAGCGAATGATAAATGTAAACACCATCATCTAAAATATGCAGCACACTGGCCATGATCTCTAGTACAGAACAGTATTAATAATGTGTGTAAGCATATGGATGCCACCGAATCAAACATCCACTAATAGCTGGCAGTGCTCTCGGGGCGCGTGGACGCCGTACCCTGGGTGACATTGGCTGGCGGTGGAGGGGGGCTGAGGGTGAAGGCATGTCTGCCCGTGTAACAGCTCTTCACCATCTGGCCCACGCTCTCAAAAAACTGGCAGTGGTACAACAGAGCCTGCAGGGCAGGAAGCCCGACCAGACACAGGCCTGAATCCTCATCATGCACACAGGGGCTCTGGGAGACACAAGAAAGAGTAGAATAGAAGATAAAAAAAAAGAAAGAAAGAAAAAAGAAAATACAGGAAATATAATACTAAGGAAACCAGAAATCACCATAGACAGATCTGTTATGTCTACAGAGCTTTTAAGAGTGGCTGTGTTATTAATATTCAGTTCTGAAAGTTTATTCTCATGTAAACATACCTGCCAGGCACACTCTTTGGCCTCTTCTGCATTAGCAGGCATTGGCATCACAAGGAGGTTTTGCAAAATAAACGCTGCCTGTAGGGAAGGGGAACATAAAAGTCAGCAACACTGCCATCTTCTTGTAAATTAATGGAAATGCATGCTGGTTGAATTCTCAATGGAATCGCACAAAGTGGCAAATTCCTTGAAAAGAGAGAAATTCAAATACATTCCCTTTAAAGTGTCACTGTTTATGCTGGTTTAACCTCTTTTTCTCTTCCTGTTTCTGAATATGTCTTTGTGTTAAACCCTATACTAATAATGAAACATTTAGAATCACAGATATGAACGAATATGACTTGCAGAGCCATTCTGACTTGCGACATTAAAATCTAATCATAATTGCAGCTTATTCTTACCTAGAATGCCCACTTAGACAGGAAGCGGCTGACTGACTGCTTTGTGAAGCTACTAAGCACTTTTTATTTCTTTGTACACTATCGCTAAAAAGTTTGGAATAAATAATTAAGATATGAAACATTTTAATGTTTCCAATTTTTTTTCTTTTGGAAAGAAGTCTCTTATGCCGTGTCTAGACCAGATGCAGAAGCTTTACCAGGCATCAGTTTACTGTAGAGGTTGCGTTGTCATGTCGTGTTGCGTTGACGCATTTATTTGATTATTTGATTAAAAATGCAGTAAAACTGTAATATTGTGAAACATATTACAATTTAAAATAATATTTCTATTTGAATATATTTTAAAATGTAATTTATTTCTGTGACCATAAAGCTGGTAGCCATTACTCCAGTCTTCAATGTCACGTTCTTTCAGAAATCATTATAATATGTTTATCTAGTGCTCAATTATTATTGGTAGCCAATGATTAGAAGAAATAGAAGTCTTCTGTAACAATATAAAATGTCATTACTGTCAATTTGATTAAATTGAATGCATCCTTGCTGAATAAAAGTATTATTTATACTATTAGTTATACTTTTGTATGGTAGTGTACCACGGTTCCCAAAAATATTCAGAAGTAACATTCATAATTAGAAGAAATATAATCAGAAAATAATGATTTCCAAAGGATCATGTGACTGGTAGTTACTGTTACTATTGTAACCTCGGTTCCCTGAGATACGGGAACAAGTACTGCGTCTTACTAGACGCATATGGGGAAACCTCCTTTTTCTCCGATAACTGAAGCCTTTTTTAATAACGCAGTGTTACTGCACGGGCATTGGTTTGTGCAGTGCTTTAAACACAAACCAATGGCTCGGCAGCGGTGCTGCATGAGTCTATGGCAGCGATGCCCGCCAAAGCCCACCAGAATGGCGGGGCATCTGGCTATATAAGCAGCCGCATCGCCATAGGATCCTCAGGTTTACATCAACTGAAGTGACGACTGAGTCGTACAGCACCATAGCACGGCAAGGAACGCAGTACTCGTTCCCGTATCTCAGGGAACCCAAGGTTATGATTGTAACCAAGTACGTTCCCTTTCGATACTTCACTCGTACTGTGTCTTACTAGACGCATATGGAGAACCAGTAGAACCACGCCGTGCTATGGTAGGGGAAGGACTGAATAACTAACTTGCCATGGGCACTGAAGGGCCCAGGGGACAAGTAGCAGAAGCCCTCAAAGCAGCGGGTCGAACTCATTGATGTTGGGCCTGGCCCGGGTAATCGTCCCAAGGGGGACCTATACAGCCTCGGCACCCTGGGGGGCCGAGAGTGCACAAGTAAGCAATACTATCGAGTCGGGCGTGCTACGGCCGAGCTCTGCACAGTGCTGGTCCCACCTGTTAAGGTTCACGTCCATTCAAGCAGAAAGGACCCGTGCCTGTAAGGCAGGGACTTCCAGGTTATAAAACCTAGCAAATGTGGACTGCGAGGCCCAGCCGGCCGCCGCACATATTTCTGCGATGGACACTCTGCTAGACCACGCCCACGACAAGGCAACGCCTCTTGTGGAGTGTGCTCGTACTCCAATGGGGCAATGCAGGCCCAAGGAAGAGTAAGCGAGTGTAATAGCGTCAACTATCCACCTTGAAAGTCTCTGCTTTGTTACCGGATGTCCTTTGGTGGGGTCACCGAAGCACACAAAGAGCTGTTCCGTCTGCCTAAAGGGGGCGGAACGCTCCAGGTAGATTCTCAGTGCCCTAACGGGGCAGAGTAAATTCAGCTCCTGGTCCTCCTCTGAGGGAGAAAGCACAGAGAGCGAAATGACCTGTGCTCTGAATGGAGTGGAGAGCACCTTGGGTACATAACCGTGCCTTGGCTTTAGGATGACCTTGGAGTCGTTAGGCCCAAATTGAAGGCAGGTGGGGCTGCAAATCTCCCATTCGCTTGACTGATGCTAGCGCCAGTAGCAGAGCAGTCTTTAGCGACAGGAGTCGGAGATCGACAGACTGTAGCGGCTCAAAGGGAGGGCCCTCAGAACAGTAGGCAGGTCCCAAGTAGGGACTGTGTAGGGGCGAGGAGGGTTCAGCCTCCTGGACGCCTTCAGAAAGCGAACAACTAAGTTGTTCCTGCCCACCGACTGGTCTGCTATAGGAGCGTGCAAGGCTGCTATAGCTGCTACATAGACCTTGAGTGTGGACGGGCAGTGCCCCTTGTCCAGCAGCTCTTGCAGGAAGGACATTATCAGCGATGTGTCACAGGAAAATGGGTCTGCGCCGTGGGTTGAGCACCAGGCAGAAAAGACGGAGCATTTAAGGGCGTAGAGACGTCTTGACGTCTTGGGGCTCTAGCCTGAGTGATTGTGCTTTGAACACTCTTGGGAAGGTCCGTGAGCTCCCATCGAGAGGCCAAAGGTGCAGAGCCCACAGCTCGGGCCGGGGATGCCACAACGTTCTGTTTGCCTGAGAGAGGAGATCCTGTCTCAGGGGAATGGGCCAAGGGGCTGCAGTGAGCAGCTGAGACAGCTCTGAGAACCAATGCTGGTTCCTCCAGAGCGGGGCCACTAAAAGAACTTTGTGTTTGTGTTCCCTGATTTGTCTGATGACCTGCGGAATTAGAGCGATCAGGGAAAAAGTATAAAGGAGGAGGTTGGGCCAGTCGTGGGCCAATGCATTCATGTCCTTCGAATAATAGGTCAGGCAATGAGAGTTGTCTTTTGAGGCGCAGAGTTCGACCTCTGCCTTGTCAAAGATCTCCCAGATCTCCTGAACCTCTTGCGGATGGAGCGCCCACTCCTCTGAGGGGACGTTGCTCCGTGACAGCATGTCTGCACCCTGGTTCAGTCTGCCTGGCACATGCGTTGCTCTCAGCGAATACAGGTTGTGCTGAGACCATACCAAGAGGCGCTCCACTAGAAGGAATAATACCAATTATTATTGGTAGCCAATGATTAGAAGAAATTTTGTAGGCTATCTTGGTGATTTATGTAGGCTACCATGGTCATGCTGTCCGAACGGACCAAAACGTGGTGCACCTTTAGGTCTGGTAAGAAGGTATGAAGGGCTCGACACACTGCCAGCATTTCCAGGCAGTTGATGTGGAGACTTCCTTCCTCCGCCGACCACAGGCCGAAGGCCAGTCAGCCCTCGCACAGAGCTCCCCAACCTGTGTTGTACGCATCTGTCGAGACCACCTTTCTCCTGCAGACCACTTCCAAGGGCACACCCTGTTCCATCCACTGATGACACTTCTAAGGGCTCCCACGCAGGCCCGGTTCACTTTGATTCGCAGGCGAAGGAGGGACCTGTGCGACAGCAGTTCCACCTCTGACTGGGCGAGAACGAGCTAGTTGTCGAGGTAGTTGAGAATGCGGATTCCCATCTGTCTCAGAGAAGGGCAGAAGAAAAGACGGGCAGAACCTCTCTCGTGGGAGAGAGTGAGGTGCGCAGGGTCTGAGCCGGCGTAAGCTCACTCATCTCGGCGCGCTTGAATCCTCTGCCCCACTGCTTTTTCCTCACAGGTTCCTGGGAGGAAGGAAGCGGGAGGGCACGAGGGGCGGAGTCGTTCTCTGAAAAGAAAGCTATCCACGAGCGCAGAGAGGTGAGACTCATATCCCCGCAATGAGGACATTCCGTCTCGTTGAGTGCAGTTTCAGCGTGGGCGGCGCCCAAGCATGAAACACACTCGCCATGACCGTCAGCGGCGTGCGAACGACAGAAATGGCGTGGCATTTGCAACAACGCAGAGAAATGTTCTTCATCGAAATTTGCTCTTTCAAGCATTCGCCAGATGGCGGCAGGGGACCGTGAGACCATGGCTGCTACGGGTGGTGATGCGCCGAGTCAGCGGGGAGATCAGCCGAGCCAGAGGGTTTTGATCCGCTGCAGAGGCTGGTCAACGGCGAGAAGAGCTTCAAGTCTCATAGATCAGCGAAGAGATGTCGTCGCTGAAGGAGAAGAAATCTGAGGATCCTATGGCGATGCGGCTGCTTACATAGCCAGATGCCCCGCCCATTCTGGCGGGCATCGCCACCATAGGCTCGTGCAGCACCACTTTCTGACTCCAAGACTCAACTAATCTCTGCAATTCTCCAGCTGTGATCCTTGGAGAGTCTTTGGGCACTCTCCTCCTCACCATGCATTAGGACAATATAGACACACGTCCTCTTCCAGGCAGATTTGTAACATCTTTAGTTGATTGGAACCTCTTAATTATTGCCCTGATGGTGGAAATGTGGATTTTCAATGCTTTAGCTTTTTCCTTAGAGCAACTTTCTATTTTGTGAAGCTCAACAATCTTGTTCTGCACATCAGAACTTTATTGTTTGGTTTTACTCCTTGTGATAGATGATTAAGGGAATTTGGCCTTTGTTTTCTTTATATTTATAATCCTTTGGAACAGGAAGTCATAGCTGGACAATTTCATGCTCCTAGTCTCCCTGGTGTGCTAAAAAACTTTAAATATGAATGGGAATATACTTCAGAGTTATTTTACTCATAAGAATTTCCAGGGGTGCCAATAATTGTGGCCAACATGCATTGGAGAAAAACATTAATTTCATCATGAGATTTTCTGTTTCGATCTCTTTTTTCGTGACAAGGACTAGTGCTGGGCGGTATGACCAAAAATTTATATCACTGTATTTTTCCAAATTATACCGGTTTCACGGTATATTGCGGTAAGGACCATTGTTTATTTAAATGCAGAACGTCTTTATGACAACATCAAACCAGAGCACGTGCTCTTCAATTGCATCACAATTGCGCCAGCGCGCTGTAGCCGGTATCAATTCATATCAGGTCGCAAAAGAAACTACGAGCATACAAATGTCATAGTTATGTCGTCAGTTAAGCCATGAAGTCACCAAAACAGCATTTAAAGCTTCCTTAAAACTGTGTATGTATGCATGTACGTATTTGCTATACGAGTTACATTTAAGAACATGTCTCTGAAATGCAGTGGTTTTCCAAACTGTTCTGGAGCATCCCAGCACTGTCTCCCTCATCTAACACACCCGATGCAACTCAATTAGTAGAGACTTTAAGACCTGAAGTGGGTCAGAAAAGGTGAAGAGATGCGTGTCAGATCTGCATCCCATTCAGCATCGGTAGCTCTTAAAGGGACAGCAGACAAAAAAATTATAATAACCAGCAGTTGTGATGTCTGGTAATCAAAGATCAAACGAAAAAATAAAATAAAAAAGGAAATCAATAACTGTTGTAGCTTTAAGGATTTATCTATATTTAATTTATAAGATTAAATATAGATAAATATAGCTTAAAAATAAGCCTGTCAGTTTGGAACTGGTGATTTTAACCAGCACTTTCCATTTTCTGAGTCCAACATTCATCAGATGGTCCATGAACAGACTAAGGGCAGTTCCTAGCCTCTCAGTCTGAAAGTTTTTTGTGTCGTTTTCAAGTTGAAGCTGGACGGACTCACCTCTCGGCGCACCATACTGCACTCCTGTCTTTCCAGCAGGATGTTGAGTACCGTGGCCCACAGACCTCCTGAAATGTTCTGGCAACTCTCTGACAACGCCACACACCCTCTCTCCAGTGAACTCAGAGCCGCACCCACAGCCAGGCTGGCACAGCGGACCTAGAGCCAGACAAATACACACACACACACACACACTTGTGTTCAGACCCAGCACATGTGCTTGGCAGTGCTAACTGCCATGGGCTCTTTGGCGTGTAGCACTGGCACAAATTCGTGTTTGTCATGCCCATTATTTTCAGTGCTCAGCATCTGCTGAGCTGAGGGAGGCCTGGACACGCACGGGGACTTGGGAAAACCATCCAAAATAGAAGGCCAAGGCACACAAATTGCTAAATAAGGTTTTCATCAAAATGATGGACACTTACATTTAATAAATTTACATTGTCTATGATTGCATTCAGTGCCAATGTACAGAGAATGTTTATTTAAGAAAACATGGTGAATCAGTATTTGGTGTAGCTTTGAAAATCTAAAATAATTCCAATTATTTCAGATCTTTTATTTTTGATCCAATTAAGACCACGTCGGGATATTATTTTTAAATTACTTTTTGGACAGAACTTCATTTAAGAAACACTGTCAAAATTTATAATCAATATATATATATATATATAGAAATATAAGATACATAAGATGTCCATGGACTTCTGTCAAAATAAACATTGTAGGTTAAAATTTATATAAATGTATGTGAAAATATGTCAAGTTCTTTAACTGACAGTGTTGTTAACTAAATCAAACTAAAAAAATTATTTTCAATAATTGAAATAAACTTGAAAATGATATAAATATTAGATGAAACTGACAAATAAAATTTTGCCTTGGCAACTAACTGATAATAAGTTTAAGCACTACATTATTTAAACTTAAATAGAAATAAAAAATAACATTTTAATTAATTAATCTTAATACTTAAAATGTAATTAATATTATAATATTCAAAAATAAACTAATTCAAATTACAAAAACTTTATTATAAATGACTAAAGCCTAAACTAAAATTAAAACTGAAAATACAAAACTAAAGGCAAATTCAAAATATTCATGTAAAATTTATATCAAACTATTTATTATACCAAAACACTGTCAAATATTCACCATTCATTTGTTTTTCACAATTTTTACAGTAATCGACTTTCGCCATCAATATTTAATTGGCCCAAAAAACTCCAATTATCATGGTTACAGCAAACTGAATTCATAATAATTATAAAATAATTAGCAAAGGCTATTTAAAACAGTTCTAGATTAACATTAGCATGTCACTCCAAAGGACATGCAAGCTTCCAAAAAGTATTCAAAACAGCACTTTATGTTAATTACCTACTGTATAGCCATAATGTGCATTCTACATGAAGGTCTCACCTCAGGGTCTCGGTCCACCCACAGGGGAATTAACCAGGCCAAGCCAAGCTGGGCGGCACTCTGCCCATCAGAACTTTGCTCACGGCCCAGAGACCACAAGGATATACAGTCCTTGAAGAACACACAAACACTCTAAATATGGAGTACTGCTGTACTAATAACCATTCAACTTAATATTATACAGATTTCTAGTGACAAACCGATATAATCGGCCAACATCATGTTCACTAAATTGATTAAAAGAAGTTTTAGCACCCCCTAGTGTCAAATTCAAAGCCTTGTGATATCAGTGTCAATTGCAATGGCATTTCTGACCTCATTTTTACTTTCCTTCATCATCTCATGTGACAGATGAAGCAGGCAGATAACTGCATTTTTTGTCACTCCTTTGCCCATGAAGGACATCGAGTTTCCTCCCAAATCTACGTAGAATGAAGAGATGACCTGGGAAGAGCAGTCAAAAAGGAACAATATCATAATTAGCAGTCTGGAGAAAAATAAATTAATAATGCGAAATGAGATGCAGCTGAGACACAGGTTGGTCAGTATGAAGTGATTCATGCTTAAGTGTTTGGGAACATCTTGGACCCTGAATGTGAGTGTGCGTTTAATGTGTTCTGTCTGGATGAGAGCAACAGAAAGTGTATATAATCTGTGCAAAATATATTCTAGTGTGTAACCAAGGCACTTGAGCACATGTGCGTATGCATACTTCCAAGAGGCCACTGAGGTACTTGAGGCCGAGTGTGTTTGGCTCCATGCTGGGGGTGTGTGTGCTCCAGCCGGGCAGGGCGGTCACATGGGCCATGGTCCTGAGAGTGCGCTCTAGAGATGGCAGGCCATAGAAGCATGGAGCGTCGGACAAGCGCAGGCACTGTAGCAGGCGCAGAGACAGTTCAGAGGCAAACGGCCCAGACAGAACCTCACACATCCTTTAAAAAAAGATGACAAATGCAAATGAGTGAGAAACAGAGTCATCATAATCGGGATCTTCACCTTAGTATGAAGCAGTATATACAATACTCTTCAAAAGTATGGGGTCAATAAGATACAGTAGTACTTAAACTTAGCAAGGACTATTTAAAATGATCAAAGATGACAGTAAAGACATTTATAACGTTACAAAAGATTTCTACTTTAAATAAATGTTCATTTCAAAGAATCTCGAATAACAAAATGTACCATGGTTTCTGCAGAAATAGCAGCACAACTTGACATTGATAATAAAAATAAAAAAAGTGTTTTTTTGAGCACCAAATCATCATATTAAAATGATTTTCTGAAGGATCATGTGTTTATTTTATTTTATTGTAGTTTTTTTTTGATGTTGTTGTTGTAGTGTTTGTTTTGACCAAGTACTTCAAGACAAGGGCTGGTAACAAAACGTTACAGATTTGAAAGTAAAAATTCCTGATCGTGTGAATTTAATGTAATCTATTTGCTAAATTTTAATTTATTCAAATTATTTATGCTTTCTATTCTTCTTGCAGCATCAAACCACTCCATCCATGTGTTTTTTGCTAAGGAACACGTTCATGCTGTTTTTCCAAAATACTTTTCTTCTATTATGGATTACAAACAATTATAATATAGAAGCGCCATAACAAGCACCCCAAACAAATGATACCTGTTAGATTGCTGCTCATAAACTGAAAATGTATGCAGGGAAATGTCTTAGTAGATCAGATTTGCATTACAGGGCCTTGATACATCAACAACAAACAGTGGGTGTTTCCAATTTACGGATCCTCAAGGAGTTTTCAGAAGAGTTATTCCATAAATAACAAAATTAAATCAAAAGCGTCATTAGATTTGTATTTCCCCCCAGATGGCAGGTAGAAGGAGACGACTCCTAATGAGGATAGTAAAACATTTCATGCATGTACGGCAGAGAGAAAAGGAGGAGTGTTTTTGGAATAACAAATCTGCCTTGTCGGACTAAATGGTTTCAATGAGTGTGTTTTGGGGAGCAAACAGATGTGACAGTGTTTTCGCACCCTCACTAACCACAGGTGCGCACTAAGCTCAATAGCAGCTACGGCTCTTGAATACACTTGAAGATTTAATTAAAATGCACAGCGGTCTCCAAACCAATCATTCTGTTAGAAAAAAAGACTCAGATCAAAGAATGATATCATTCTTTTACTCAAAAAAATCTTAGAAGCTTCTTGGGGCCGCGAAGCGCACATGGGTTAGCGCACATGTTTCGACCACATTGAACTGTGGTGTGCATATGGGTAACACAGGTTTGAGGTTTACCACATAATCTTTTACTGGCATGTACTGCATAACTTTTTCAATGAAAGATATTTACACGGTTTTAATTTGAGACCATTTGGTCGCATATGCTCCTGGAATTTAATCTGTGTGATAAAATATATATTTGGGAGCATTTTTGCAAATGCAAACAATTGTTGAGGTGCAACCCGTATCACTTCTCTACAAAACAATGACTAATTACTGCACAGTATATGCCCGCTGTGAGCTGCTTCAGTAAAATTTCATCTGTACATTCTTAGCTTTAATGCAGATTTTCCAGATTGGTTAATATTGTCACTCCCTTTCACTGTGCTCCACTGTTATTTGACAGGGAGCTAACTAGCACGCAAAATAAAAAGTGTTGAAGAGAGAAGATGAAAAGAACACATATTTCTTTTTTAAGCCGTCTAAAATTACAGGTAATATAACACCTGGAGTTGGTGATGGAGATCATGTGAATGTGGATCCATCAGCGGAAAAAAAGGCTTAGAGTTTTCGAAGAAAGTGGCTGAAAGAGTGGCTTTGCTATGAAAAAGGCTCAATGCATTGCGTTCACTGTAAAGCCTGTGGGACAGAGGTTGCAGGTAACACTGCGTTCGCTACTGAATCCACATATTTTAAATGCGAGAGCCTGATTTAACACAGGAAAGTGTCAAGCACAAGAAATGCAGTGTGCGGCAAAGTATTCAGGATCAGGTTTGACTGTTGAAGCTTTTAATCTTTAATCATAGCTTTTAATCTTTAATTTTAATTATACTGTATATACACATACAGTGGAGATCAATATTAAAGAATAACTTACAATTTTCCAAATTTCAAGGTCACTGCTCAGTCCCATTTGAACTTATCCTAACAGGAGTGGAAGGGCAGTTTTTAAAAGCATCTTTCATAAATTAAATGTATTCTAAAGCACAGTATAAAAAACTTAAATGAGATTTTTGAAAAAGAACAGTTATTGTTGAAATTGAAAAGTTATTGTATTGTATGGAACTCATTCAAGTCCCCCAAAAAGGCTGGTTGTCCACAAAAGACAAATGCACGAGAGGACATGATAATGCAGAGACTCTCAAGCAGGGCTCTGAACCGGTTCAAGGAACGAACACGAAAACTGGAAACGAGCGAAATTCTGACAGGAACGGAACCAGAAACAGAAACTAAATCAAATTTTATAGTTCCGAACAGAATCGAAAATTTGAAATGGCCATTAACCGGTTAATAATGTTATTTTATCATTCCATTTAATATTTGGCTTTGCTGTCAACCAATCAGTAATTCAAGTAGTACGGCCTATGCAAATGTGAAACTGACGCATCCAACGAGTGAAATGCCCGCTCAGCTGTGAACTCATCATAGGTAAGTCGCCATGGCAACGCACCCGGCGTTAGAGTTTATCTGAGGATAGTGTAAGATGATTGAACAGATCACATGCACCTGCAGCGCTTCTGTGAACTGAGAAAACAATAAAACTATAGGTCTTTAACTTGGGAGTCTGAGTCAAGTCTCGTCTTTGGTCACGAGTCATTTAATGACTCTGTAAAAAATCCCATTCATAATCCTCATGCACTGAAATCTTCCTATTTACAAAGCTGTTTTATAGGCTATAGAAGATGTTTAAAGATGTAAGTTTAATGTACATCCAGCCTGTTATGTTTTAATCCATTACCATGTTCGAAACAGTTTTTCTATAATCAAATTTTATAATAAGAGTCCAATCTACCATGACACATAAGGAAATATGTGACACGGATATTACAAAACCATACAAATAAAGTATTTCTTTATGATATAGAACAGGGGTATTCAATTAAAGTTCCAAGAGGCACGGCCTCTTTATTTTCCAAGCAGAGGTCTGGACAAAAAAATAAATAATAATAATAAAATAAAATAAAACTTTTTTACATGTATTGTGTTTTTACATTTAGATCCATGCAAGGCCATGTGACTGAATAAAATACTTTTTTTTCTATGTTTTGCTCCTGAAATTTACACGATTTTAATATTTTACTCAAAAGCATTATCTATTAAAAACAATGTAGCTACAATAATCAAAACGTTCTCATCTTGAGGAAAAAAGCTAGATAACTAGCAGTTTCAAAGTTTAAGTTCTATCCTAGCCATCTAACAACAATTTTCCCAATTATAATTAGGTTACATGATTCTTTTGAAATGTTCTTAGCCTACAGATTAATAATTCTAAATCACATCTGATAGATAGTAAGAAAAATAACTACATCTGCAGGATTTTCAGCTGTGTTTTAGTGAAATTAATCTATAATTTTGCTGCTCTCCATGTTAAATAGTACGCCAAATAAAAAACGAAAACTCATGGTATTGATGTGCAAAAATGGACTTTGGCGTATATATATATATGATATATCCTCACACATGTATGATACGAACGTGTTTGGCGTGCATATAAAACACAGTTTTCGTGTGCATATGATACTAAATTTGTTGGTGTGCATATGATACTTAGTTTTCGTGTAGATATGATACGCATCTACCACACAACCCTAATCCCACCCATCGTGTAACATATACACCAAAGTCAATTTTTGCGTATCAATACCACAAGTTTTACTTATATTTACTATAAACAACCCCGAGCGCTTGTTATGTGATCCGCTCTGCTGTTTTGACTCATGTAAAATGGTGCTGCTGTTACGGCTCACGGTCCGGATAGATGCCGGGGTGCAGATGCAGTCCACCTTTTGAATATCAGTTATATTATGTATAAAAAAATCTGTTATAATAAGCATTTGAGGATAAAAGACTCGTGTTGCTTTTAAAATTTTCATGAGTCCTTTTCCTTGAGTCAAGTCTGAAGTCTATAAAATTCGATTCGAGTACGAGTCACTAACTCGAGTGCCCATCTCTGAGGCACATACACAAAATATATTTCACTTAAATCATTGGCAGATTAACAAAACGAAAGAAAAAAAATGTGTGAGTTACGGTTCATTGTGACATGTTCCAAAGTTCTCGAAAAGGAAAATGAGACGGCAGAAAGTAGATTTCTTTATTTTGCAAAAGCTTTACTGTTTTATTTATCTTACAGATTTATTTATTTTGCAAAAGCTTGACAGTTTTGAATGATGTCTTGCTTCTATCTGTATAACCAACCAGCGTTGGTATGACCATCGCGCCGGTGTCGTGCCGAATTCTGCACCCTGCCAGATTATGCATCCCCTAGTATTGGTAGGTTTAGGAGTAGGTGTGGGGGAGGGGTCAGGATTAGGGGTGGGGTTGGGATTAGGCAATCAGCTATTTCAACGAGGGGATGCATAATTTCGGCCCACACAACACCGGCTCCTCACGCGGTCACAGACAAAACATATTTTTGCGACATTGCAGCCTGTTCATTATCAAAATAAAATACAGTCAAAGAAACAAATAAAAAGTTACACTGCTCCATTGTACAATCTGTTGCGTTCAGTGTGACCACCGGCATGCCTCACTATGCTGATATAGCCGATGTGAAGGATGATGATTTACGTCGATGAAAGTACAAAGCCTAGCCTATAATAAATATTTTAGCATCCAGATAGGTCGCGGATATATAAACATTTGGATTCGTGCCGAATGAGAGAGGTAGGCATCAGTTTCACCTTAAATTAATTAGTTTTTGTATTGACGTTTTTATAGCCTAAACGCATAGCCTTAATTTTAGAATATTTGTTGTGGAGAGAAACTAATAACTGTGTTAATGTTTGAAAATTTTGCTTTACCGGCATTTACATTATTTCTGAATGTAATAATAAAATGCGACGTGATTCTATACGCGACTTGTTTTTTTTTTTTTTCACACTCAAAACGCAATCTTATACAAGTAGTGTTTTTTTTAACAATGCAGCAAACATTTTTAAATATCTTTAAAAATACTTTAATGTGTAGATTTTTTCTTTTGTTTAGTAGCCTATTTGGCCAAAGTCTAGAAAAGATGATGCTGTATTGGTTATGACTAAGCACAGCGGGTTAAGATGCCAGATCTCTTCCTTGTTTTTGTTCTTTTTGAGTAAAGAAAATACTGTACTTTATTGTTATTATTATTACTACTACTACTACTACTAATACTACAGGCAAAGAAAATTGTTTTTAAAAAATAACGTTTTTACACGTTTTTACTGGCATTTCTTCTACTCGAACCGGTTTCGGAACAGTAATAATACAGAGGAACACAGGAACAGAAACGTTAAAATATCGATTCTGCTCTGAGTGAACTGATTGAATTTTTCTTTTTTCGTTTTCAAGCCCTGCTCAATAGGGAATCGGTTCAACACTGCAGCTGGAATTGCTTGCCAGTTCAGTGCTGAACAGGGTAATGATCTGTCTCGGCATGTTTAAGAGAAGTCGGACTGAAAGTGCCCTCTGCAATGTTGAAGCCTCTCATCAGCAGAAAGAATCAAAAGGCTAAGCTCACCTTTGCTGAGGAGCATGTTGTGTGGAGAGAGTTCACTTTAGTGATGAAAACAAGTTTAATTTAATTGGGTATGATGGGAAAGATTATGTTCCATGTCAAATTAGGGAAAGACTGAACCCAAAGTGTGTAAAGTTAGTTAGTGTTAGTTAAAGTTAGTGAAAGGTGGAGGAGGAAGTGTCATGGTTTGTGGAATGTTTTGTGCAGAAGGAGTTGGGCCTCAATATTAGCTACAATAACTGGAATACCCTGGTAAATAGGCCTACCATTTGAAGTTTGGTGTCAGCAGGATTATTATTCAGCAAGTATGTATTAAATTGATCAAAACAGACAATAAATACATTTATAATGTTACAAAAGGTTTAAAATTAATTAATTGAAATTTTAAAAGGATTTAAGAATCCTAAAAAAAGGTTCCACAAAAATATTAAGCAGCTGTTGTCAACCCTGATAATATTTTTGAGCAACAGATCAGCATATTAGAATGATTACTGAAGGATCATGTGACACTGAAGACTGGAGTAACGGTTGCTGAAAATGTAGCTTTGCATCACAGGAATAAATCACATTGTTAAAATATATCAATATATTAATAATATTTCACAACATTACACAACACAACTTTTTACTCCGCTTAAGAGACTTAAGCAAAAAACATTTTCTTTCAATAACATTTAAAAAAATCTTACCAACTCCAAACTTTTGAATTTTAGCATATTATGGCCTAACAATTAGTCAAGAGAAATGGTGAGAAATAAATTTTTTATAGTCTTCAAACAGGACTCAGGTGCCACAGTGTGTGTGGGTCTGTGCTATAGATAGAGCAAACCGATGGCTCACTGCATGTATTAAAGAATATGAGTGAGTCAGTAAGTGTGAGTCTGCCGCTAAATGAGTCAAGTGAGTCATTTTGTGTGTGTGAGAGTGACTCATTCAATTTGTGAGTCATTATCTTGCGTTTGTGTCACCCACCGCTGTGTGTGTGTGTGTTACCTGTCAGAAGTGTGTGTCATTCGAAGCAGCAGAGTGTTGAAGAGCCCTGTCAGTTCTCTCTGTAGCCGGTGACTGAGGTGGGCCTGGAGCTTGTCCGCTTCCCCCTGTGACTGGATCCGTGTATGGGTCTGCGCTTCACCACTCAGCAACAAGTTCAGCAGGGTGTGTGACTCCTACACACACAAACACACAGGTACTTAACAATGCGATCTGTCAATTACGGCTCTGGGATACCTCCAGATTCGGCTGAACACAATTTGATGACATAAATCTCATCCTCATCTGCCATAGGATTGACACTAAATACCGTAACTTTATTACAAATTCCTCAGTCAGCATCACTAGAAATCAAAATCCTGCATATTTATTTAGAAACAAATTTACACAACATGTACTAAGTAGATTTTTACACTTTCTGAAGAAATCATGAAACTTAATTTAACAGCAATTTATTAAAAGTTTTAACAAAAGTTACATTTTCAAGGTCCTATGAAACTTTTTCTCTCTCTCATGTAGCTGTATTTTTAAAGCAAATTCGTTTTTTTTAATTTTTTTTATTTAATGTCATGTCAGCATCTTACAATACAATACAAACAAGTTATATTACACAAGATTTTTAACATTAACATATGATAACAATTCTAAAGAATTTTCTGGCAAAATTATACTAAACTCTAAGTGAGTTCTAATGGATTTGATAGAAAAACTTTTTTATTTTTTTTCAGAAATACTGTGTTGTGTATTTACATTTTTCTGAATCAGTGTTTATTTTAAAAGTTATCTTTATGTGTAATGAGTATTTTCTTTTTTTGTCAGTTTATTATTTAATATTTCTATTTAGCTTTAATTTATTTTAATTTCAGTTTCTGTAATTCAACTTAAAATGATTTTAATTAGTTGCCAAAGCAACATTTCAAGTTTCTTCAAGTTTTACATCTAATATTTTTATCTCAGCTTTATTTTATTTCAATTAACAAAAATGATTTTAATAGTTTTAGGTGTAGTTGTTAGCCAAATTACTACTGTACGATGTTCTGTAAGGTTGTTAGGAGGTTTATTACAGTGCTCTAGTTTGTTGTGAAGTGGTTGCTAGGGTGTTTTAAATGGTTGTTAGGCAGGTGCAAAAGTGTTATGTGTGGTTATTAGGTGGTTCTGGTTGGTCGCTAGGGTGGTCACTCAGAAAATGTTTGACAGTTGCTAAGCTGAGATGGTTGCTTGGGTGTTTTGGTATTTTATGGAAACAAAGTGGTTTCTAGGGTGTTCTGAAAGGTTCCTTGTGCATTGGTATTCATTTGCTAGGCTGTTGGGAGTGGTTGCTAAGGCATTACCAGACAGTTGCTAGGGTGTTCTGTGTGTTTTTTGAGTGGTTGTTAAGATGGGTAGTTGCTTTTTAGCCCATCTCCAGTTCTCTTTGATATTCTGCTACCTAGATATTTTGGTGGCCCTCTTTTAATGTAAGTCTATGGGATTTTTCGAAAAGTAAATAGTGTACTCCTCCTCATTAAGCCACGCGATTTGAGCAATCATTCATGTCCGAAGCTCTAATGATGCAGGATGGGTTGCATTTTAAAATTTGGTGCAAAAGAATATTAACAAGCATGTGCTTGCTTTAGCAGGCACCATTAAAAAAAAAAAAAAGCACTGTAGTGCCTGTGTTTCATTTAGACAGCACAGATGTTTGAGAAACACTCCAGCGACTGTGGATGCTCTCTGCATTTCACCACCTCCCCCACCAGGCGTTTCATCAAACCCAGCGTTCTCTGTCGGGCGTCAAGGCAGGTTTGTTTGCATACATACACATTAATGTGAGTTAAGGCAGGAAGAGACTTTTAAGAAATAAAGCCATTCATCCCCAGTGTGAGAAACAAAAACACTGACAGCTGATGAACGGCTCTCCGTTACAAGCGTTAATACGATATTAATGTATTTGTATTGCTCCGCAGTGTGATTTATTTCAGCTCTTCTTAATAAATACACCACACTGTGTTCATCTGAGGCAGGAGGGCAAACTAATTTAATTACCAAGGTACAATAAGTCTCTTTATTGTTTTACGAGGTCTCCAAAGTAATCTCGGAGAAATGCAGGCACTCATCCATAACAGATTCGAGACAGCTATAGATTATTAAGGAATACCTGGTTTAGGAGTAATTCTAAGAGCCATTTTAGGTCCTGGTGGTCCAGTTCAGACTGATTCTGTTTGAAGAAGGTGTTGAGGAATGACACAATGTCCACCAACAGCCTCTCATCTTGACGGCAGGCTGGACGTACCATCAGAAATCTGTCAGATTAATAAAAATAATTTAGTTTTATTATTCGAATGTTTGGGGTTGGTAAGACTTTTAATGTTTTTGAGAGAAGTCTCCTACCAAGGCTGTATTTATTTGATTAAAATACATTAAAACAGTTATATTGTGATATATTGCTACAATTTGCATCATTTTCTATATATTTCTCAATGTTCAAAGGGCCTTACAAGGGTGTAAAATATTTTGTAATTGTATATTATTTTTATACAATTTGATATATGGTTATTACAAAATACTTTAAACTGTGTGCATTCTCTGGTTAAACACATGCACAATTTATTGCACTGCATTCTTTTATACTACCATTATACTACTAAGATTTTTTATTAGTGCTGTCAAACGATTAATCGCATCCAAAATAAAAGTTTTTGTTTAGATAATAAATGAGTGTGTACTGTGTTCATATATTAAATATTATATATATATATAAATAAATAAATAAATAAATGTACATGTAAATATTTTCAAAATATATACTGTTTGTGTGTATTTATATATACATAAATAAACAGTACACATGCATATATTATGTAAACAAAAACTTTTATTTTGGATGCGATTAATTGCAATTAATCGTTTGACAGCACTATTTTTTATATTAAATTTTATATGATCAAAAAGGCATTAAAACAGTAATATTGTGAAAAATCATTACAGTTTAAAAGAACTGTTTTCTATTTGAATATATTTAAAATGTAATTTATTCCTGTGATGGCAAAGCTTAATTTTCAGCTGCCTTTACTCCAGTCTTCAGTGTCACATGTCATGATCCTTCAAAAGGAGTTTTGGTGCTCAAGAAACATAAAATATTATTATCAGTTGTGCGGAAACCATGATACATTTTTCAAAAAAGTTAAAAATAACAGCATTTATTTAAAAGAGAAGTCTTCTGTAACATTATAAATGTCTTTACTGTCACTTTTGATCAATTTAACGCATCTTTGAGTGAATTTCATTCAGAAAAAATAAAAATATCTGAGCTTAAACTTTTGAACAGTATATTTAGTTGTAGCACCAGTGTCATTTCTAAGCTCTATTTTGCCAAAGATAAAACATTGTTCCGCTTCGTGTCTGAATGTGTCAGCTCATTCATTGTTTAGCACTGTGATATGCTGGCGCACTTCATCAAGCTCATGCAAAGTCATGCCTGGTGATCACAAATCACAAATCTGGAGATACAGGAAAACAAATCAATAGATCACACACAGAGCTTACCTCTCTACAGCATTGTGCCAGCTCAGGGTTTGCAGGATGTTCTTGCTGCTCTGGGCAGTGGATTTGAGTGCAAGGCGGTCTGCGAGGAGGTACAGGTGCATCCTGGTCATGGCAAAGGTCACGATGCTGTGGGAGCTCGCGTCCCGTACCGCGTGAACACAGTCCTGTAACCCGGACCTTAAGTTGCTTATTCTTAAGACCACTGCCTGAGATTCGGACAGCACCAGTTCACCATGAAACCTTCGAAGTAAAACATAGCGAGAAAACATTAAGCCATTCAGAACTCCAGAATTCAGAAAGTAAATGTTTTTCATTTCTGGATGCAAACGTGTGTTAGATACGACCTTTGGTGATGATTATAAAGGAATAAACACATTTGTCTGATTCTTCGAACAAAGCTGTCATATGGCTTCAGAAGATCATAGCTTTTTTTTTTTTCTTCTTCTTTTTAAAGGTTTTACACAGTTTTCAAACAGTTACCATGAGCTGTTGATATATTGCAAGTGTTACAAAAAGATTCTTCAAAATAAATAAATAAATAAAAGTTTCCTTCCACAGATAAATAACATCGTACAGGTTTGGGATGACAGTAAATAATGACAGAATTTTAATTTTTTCATTTATTTCTTTAAGGAGGCCAGACAGGTTTACTGCCAGCAGATCTGTAATCATTTTAATCTTAGCAACAAAACAACAGCTGCTGCGTATTAAAATGACATTTAGCCTAAAACATAAATTGTACACTGCTAAAGTTTCTGAACAGTTCAACAATGAAAGTGATCTATCTTAACTCTTAAGATGATCTAGATTTACTACCCAAAACATCTAATGCTCAATAAAATTTTAGAGCTTAAAAAAAAAAAAAAGTTTTTCAAAATTCACTTATTAGGTTGATTTGTTAACATTTGTACATGCATAAGCTAACAATATATTTTAAATTATTTATTGGTCTTTGTTAATGTTAGTAAGTAAAATATAAATGTAAAATATAAACTGCTTGTATTCACTGTTTGTTCACATTAGTCTACATTGCATTAATTAATGTTTGCAAATGCAACTTTTAATTTAAAAAATGTACAAGTAAATGTTGAAATTACCACTGACATATTAATATATGCCATAGAAGTATTGTTCATTCTTAGTTCATGCATTTACCTAATATGAACAAATGGAACCTTATTGTAAAGTGTTACAAATTAAATTACATTTTTAAAATCCTTGAAAACCCAAATCCAACTTACTCAGGTACATCACTCCTAAAACCCCTCAGATGCTCTAGCAGTCCATCAATCCCAGAATGCCATGCTGTGTTCCAGGTGATCTGCAGTGCTTCCGAGGCAGGTTTCAGACTCAGCAAATCTGAGTATGGAGGAAGAACTGAACAGTAGGGACTCACTGAATGGTGTGAAGGAGCTTGAAACGGCAGATTATACCTGTGAGAAATTATGAGATAACACATTTAATATACAATTAATCTGTCGAATAATAGTTAAATCACCATTTAATTTACCCATGACACCTCTGAAAGTAAGGTTATAGGGAAATTAAATGGCCATTTCTTTTAATGCACAGCTAGAGTGTCGTAATGGATGTGATTTACCTCCGTATAATGGCAGCAGGCAGTGAGAAGGAAGACAGGCCTGTGTCTGAGCCAGCTTTATCAGTCCTGATCAGGAAACAAAGATGTTGAAATGTAGCGTGAGCCAAAGCATTCTGGTTTTTATGCATTTCTGTTTATACAATGAAAGTCATTAGAGTCCAAAACAACAATGGACCCCACTTAATTAAATTTTTGGGTGAGGTATCCATTCCACTTGAGGGACCAGTTCACCAAAAATGAACATTTCCTTACATTTACTCACTCTCAGGCCATCTAAGATTTTGGAAAATTTAGCATTACATTACTTGCAGACCAATGGATCTTCTGCAGTTAATGGGTGCCGTCAGAATGAGAGACCAAACAGCTGATAAAAACATCACATTGTCTTGTGAAGTGAAACGCTGCATGCTTGTAACAAATCCATGAAGACATTTTTAAAGGGGTCATATGACATTGCTAATAAGAATATTATTTTGTGTATTTGGTGTAATGGAATGTGTTTATGCAGTTTAAAGTTAAAAAAACATTATTTTCAACATACTGTACATTATTGTTGCTCCTCTATGCACCGCCTTTCTGAAATGTGCCGATTTTTACAAAGCTCATTGTTCTGAGAAGCGAGGCATGCTCTGATTGGCCAGCTATCCAGTGCATTGTGATTGTCTGAATACCTCAAGCGTAAGACGGAATGGTTACGCCCCTTACTGTATTGTGATGCTGTGTCCCGGCGCGATGACACAAAAACAATAAAACCCATTATAAACGAGGCATTTGTTGCATCCAGTGGGGACATAATTGCTGATTAAAATGACTCATACGGTCTTTTTACGCATTGCGCTGCGTAAACATTACCATGTCTGCATTTGTGATCGGAGAAACGACAAATAACAAGCACTACTTTACACAGCTCAAAACCCGCGTTTGAATAGTCAGTGGCAAACTTTTTAAATAAGAAAACTTACTTACAGGCTGTGAGTCAGAAGCGCCAGACTGTCCTTGCAAAGTTGGAATTTCCCCACTTTATAGAAATAGCCTTTGAGCACAGCTGGCAGGCTACTCCCTGGTTCAGGAAATAGTCCTCCGTTAAAATGCGCTGCACACACTCTAATATTTGGGTTGAACTGTTCTGGAACAGTGTTGTAAATACAACTTAACCACTGTTTTCTAGTTGTGTCCTCTTTTGGAAGCCCAAACAAAGTAGTTTCGCTTTCACAATGAAACACAGCTTCTCCAGGACATGGCGCCGGCGGCAGCAACAATACTACAGCGAGAATAAAAATCATGCCCCCTTTCTTGCATATACATTTGGGCAGTGTTTTGCAAATCTCCCCACACCGTGACGTAGACATGTGGGGGCGTGTTTGAATGAGCCATTTTAGGTGGGCGTGGTCAAGTTTGAACTTTTATAAAGAATATCACTTTGGTTTTGAGACTTTAGTCTTCGCAACTTCAGGGATCTTATATATGCGCAAACAGCTTGTAACACTCCAAAGAGAAAGGAAAACATGAAATTGCATCATATGATTCCTTTAACTTCAAACTGTTGCTTCCTGCTAACATACTAGTCCTCTCTAGTGAAAAAGTCATTTCATCAGACTTTCATTCAGGAGAGAAATATGCACAGATCAAGCACCGTTTACAAGTGAAAACAGTCTAAAACAGTACTAAACAAATATGTCAGATTTGGATTATGGATGAAAGAAGAGACAGTTTAAAGTTAAAACACCTTAATGATGGAATGTTTTTTTGCAAACATACAGCTTTTCACTTCACAAGACAGTAATTGATGGACTGGAGTCATGCGTGTTACTTGTGAATTATTGTGTTGTTTTAATCAGCTGTTTGAGAACTCTCATTCTGATGGCACCCATTCACTGCAGAAGATCCATTGGTGTGCAAGTGATGTAATGATAAATTTCTCCAAATCTGTTCCGATAAAGAAGCAACCTCATCTACATCTTGGATGGCCTTAGGTTGAGTACATTTTCAGTAAATTTTTAATTTTTGGGTAAACTATTCTTTTACGCTAAAGAAAACACATTCATATTAATAAGAATGTCATCAATTAGGGTTTTGTTAACTGACAGGGTTGAATGCAACTGGCTGCAGATATTTTACATACAGACACATAGATCGTACAACAAAGAAAACATACCAAACATCCATTCTTGCTATTTCATCAAACAGCAGAATGGACATCAATGCGGCAGCCTCGCTCACATCACCCTGCTTCTCCTTTATCAACAGAGAAGCTTAAAAAGATGCAACAAAAGAAGTCAAATTACTAGGAGAGCAATCATTTAAATGTACAAAGGTGTCAAAGCAGTAATTGTACAGTATATATACACATTAAAAATGGTTAACTGTGTAGCTTGAAGGGCTACATCCTGAGAGCAAGGTAAAATAACACATGAAAACAAAACTATAACAGGGAAAGCAACACAACTCATCAATAATAGATGTTAAAGTAAAACAAAACAAAAAGGGCTTGAGCCAGAAAAACTAATTTTACATCACCATACTCTAGGCGATCACAAACATTCACAAACAGCATACAGGGGAGCTCTTCACTTGGAAATGCTTATAAATGTCTGGACATGTGGGGCATGCATAAAAATTACATTTGCCATTTGTGCAATGTTCTAGAGAACTGGAAGGAGTGTGTCAATAGCTCTGCATTTTCAGCAGTAAATATAAAAATAAACAAAGTGTGCAATTACAAGCAGCAATTAAAAGGATGGTTCACCCAAAAATGAAAATTACACCATGATTTACTCACCCTCAAGCCATCCCAAGTGTACATTACCTTCTTCTTTCAGACGAATACAATCGGAGTTATATTAAAAAAATGTCCTGGCTCTTCCAAGATTTATAATGGCAGTGAATGGGGGTAGTGAATTTGAAGCCAAAAATAAATTTAACATCCATCATAAAAAAGTCAAAAGTATATAACTCTGATTGTTCATCTGAAAGAATAAAGTAATATACACCTAGGATGGCTTTAGAGTGAGTAAATCATGGGGTAATTTTCATTTTTGGGTGAGCTATCCCTTTAAGTGGGCAAACACACCACTGTAAAACCCGATAAAATTTGAATACTCAAAACATTTGAGGAAACTTATTGCTGACTTCAAACTTTGCTTAAACCCTTAGGGCATGGTGGGAATTAAGTTTTGTTTCAAAAATTGCCACTGAGTTGTTTGCATGCGTTGAAATGGTTATGAAATTCAAATATCCAATTACTCACATGTATGAGTTTTGATGTGCAGGTGGTCTAAGCTAATATTGTAAAATATTGCAGACATCATGCAGATATCAAGCCGTCATAAACATATAGAGAGAAAAATCATGACTTTATTTTCCAAAATTATGCCAGTTTCCGCTATTTTAATGACATTTTGATTAGTAGGCAACACTGTCACCAGTAAGATATAACGGCAATGACATCTACCAAGTATCAGTTTAATAAGAAAATGAATTAAACACGTTCTCACTTCCTGTTTAAGTTATCTATGCCATCAAATGTGTCGATGTGTTGAGCACAATGTATTTGGTTAACTGAAGATGTTTAAAGCTCCAATGCTGAAATGTTGAAGTTCCAAAAAATGGGGAAAAAATAAAAAATAAATATAAAATAAAATAAAAATCAGCATGATCCAATAAATATTAGTAAGTTATTATGTAAAAAAGTATGGGATCAGTATTTTTATTTGTTTTTATCAACAAGTATGCTTTAAAATTTATCAGAAGTGACAAAAATATTTATAATGTTACTCACGATTTTTAATGTTAATTACAGTTTCCACAAAAAAATTAAGCGCCACAACCATTTTCAATGCTACTAATAATAAATGTTTCTTGAGCATTAAATCAGCACATTAGAATGATTTCTAAAGGACCATGTGACACTGTAGGCTGGAGTAATGGCTGCTGCAAAATCATTTTTTGCCATTAAAATAATAAATTACATTTTAAAATATATTCAAATATTGATCAAACAAATGCAGCCTTGGTGAGCTTAAGAGACTTCTTTAAAAACTTTTTTTTTTAACTTACCAACGTCAAACATCTGAACAGTAGTGACTGTGCTACTGAATTATGAACTGTTGTTGGCGTTAGAGGGACTGAGAGAATGTCCCAAAATTGGCACTATGAACATTGAGATCCTTCCCAATTATTGTACCAAAGTGGCTGAAAAAACTCCAAGAGAATGTAAAATAATAAGACAACTAACCGCTACAAAAGGTGCCTGCAAAACTTTGCTGCTTGGGACTAATTATCTACGGTAAACTGAACGAATTAATGTAGGAGGGATGTTTTGCGGGCCGTACCTCTGAGCAGCATGATGAGAAGAGACGTCTGCTGAGCCAGACTGTGACGCAGGGAGGGGTCTGCAAACACCAGCTTCCTCAGCATGCATATGCTGGGCTCCAACAAGCAATCCGTGCTCTACATAATGAATAAAAACCTGAATTTAAAACCTTCTAGTGTCAATAGATCCCATAGATAAGGCACAAGACATGAGTTGCAAAGGTCTGGGCTTCTTGGAAATACTGAATAAAATAAAGTGAGATAATTAAAGAAGTTTTAATAATGATCAGAAGAACTTTCACACTCCTTTAAACCTGGGAAAACCACATCCACGATAAACTACTGAAGTGCTAAGTTGTTTAGAAAGGTGTTATGCCACTGGTGAAGACTTGCTAGTGGAAAAAGTCATAACAAGTCATCATGATTGAGTCTAGAAGTGTTTACACAGTCAACAAAATCACGACCGCAGTCATAACATTCACAGTAAGACTATAACACCACAAAAACTTAGCCTCAAAGCCAAGGCAAGTAGTCAAAATAAACAGCCAAAGCAAAGTCACAATTGACATTAACAGCACTAACTAGGCATGGCAAATGAAAGTGACGTATCGGATTCTGCTCATGGCATAATTGCCAGACATTTCGGTGCATAATTTTCGCTAATTAGTCACATTAGCAGGCCAGAATACTCGACAAAGATGGCAGCTTTCAGCCTAGGGATGCACAGATCATGCAATAGATGTGAATTAATACTGACTCACTCTTGACTGACACCATTAACTGAAGCATCATGCCCAGGCAGCAGTTTCCCGAATTCATGATAAAAGGCGCACAAAACAAAAGAGAATGTGAGGTTTACCGCCACATTGTTGTTGACACACTCCTTGATGAAAGATATGAGCTTGTCTGATAAACCTAAGGCCTTCAGCACAGCATGCATTGATGAATCTATAAAGAACATAATGAAATATAAATCAAGACTGGCTTTGTTTCTAGCACGTTGAAATATGTTATCTGCTTTATCAATTTATGTTTCAGAGATCAAACACTTGCTTCAAAACACTTAAAACTGGTTTGTGAGGTGTTTCGAGAAAAACGGAGCTCACTCAGGAAAGACAACATGTTTAATTTGATGCAAATGACAACAGTCCACACATTAAGTTATAATGCATAATGCGGATGGTTGGATGCACCAGTGTTAATTTAGCATTATTGATATATACCATTACAGATTTTGTTAATATTTTAAAGGGGTCATATGATGTTGCTAATAAGAACATTGTTTTGTGTATGTGGTGTAATGCAATGTGTTTACGCGGTTCGAAGTTCAAAAAACACATTATTTTCCACATACTGTACAATATTGTTGCTCCTCTTTGCTCTGCCTTTCTGAAACACGTCGATTTTTAAAAAGACAGTATAACTCAGTATAACCAGTAATTATGTCCCCACTGGATGCAACAAATGCCTCGTTTATAATGTGTCTTATTGTTTTAGTCTCTTCGCGCCGGGACACGGCATCACAATACGGTAAAGGGCGTAACATTTCCATTACACGCTTGAGGTATTCGGCCAATCACAACTCACTGGATAGCTGGCCAATCAGAGCACTTTATTGTGCTCACAGCCATTCATAGTGTTCACATTGTAGGCTACTCTCCCAGGTTGACGTGACGTAGACATGTGGGGGCGTGTTTGAATGAGCCATTTTAGGAGGGCGTGGCAGTCTTAACTTTTATAAAGAATATCTCTTTGGGTTTGAGACTTTAATCTTTGCAACTTTACAGATTTTATATTTGCTCAAACAGCTTGTAACACTCCAAAGACAAAGGAAAACATGAAATCGCATCATATGACCCTTTTAAATTAGACTTTATTTTTTGATTTTCTGTTATCATTTTTAATAATTTTTCATCATTTTCATTTTTTAAACATGTTTATTTAGTTTTAATTATGTTAGTATTTAAACTTAAACTAAACAAAAATGAGAAATGTTGCATTGGCAACTAGATGAAATAAAACTTCAGTTAATGTTTATTTTATTTCATAAAATAAGTATTTCATTTTTATTTCATAAAATAAAAGTATGGATTCCTCACCTTGCAGAACAATAGTCAGCTGTTCAGCTGCAGAATTCCGCAAAACTAGATCTACCGTTTCCGACGTGAGAATATTGTATAACTTATTTACAGACTCCACCTGTAGAAAAAAAACAAAAAACAAAAACAAAAGAGCGTTAACCGAAGCTTGTTTCAACAGCTCCAAGAATAAGGCAGCATTTTTTTCACATGATGTCAATGCCAGTAATGGTTCTTCACCAACAACTACTCAATAAAACACTAGAGTGCATTATTAATACACAGCTGAGTGAGGGCAGTGATTTACCTTCACATATGACTTGTCTGAATTGCTCAACTTGATGTCCACACTTTTATTAAGAACATAGAGATTTGGTAAACATGACAGTGTGGAGCTGTCCAGGGTTGGTCTGGCTCCACCAGCGCTGGTCAGGTGTGGTAGCAGATGTTGGACTGCTGTATTCCTCACGCTAAAAGTTGCAAACAGAGCCACAGTATTTACAGCATTTAGGAAGTTATTAAGCTCAGGAAGAAGTTATTAAGTCCAAGCTGCTCTTTTCTATACAATAAAAGTAAATGCTGATCATTATTTTCTGTGAATAACAAATTACTTTTCAGGCTGTTAATAAAAAATTGTAAACCAAGCATTTTTAAAGGACTTAATAGTAAATTCGTAATAGTAAACTTAGTAACTTAAATTCGTCATTTCGAACAAAATCAGGCCGAAACGAAGTTCGTTTTGAGTTCGTTTCGGCAGATCAAAACAGCCCCAGAAAGTTCACTTTGGTGAGGAGTTCGTTTTGGCTCCTAAACATCTTTGAGCTACCATTGGTCCGTGGCGATTACGCAATCGGTGGGTGTGTTCTGGAGCTCCACCTTCTTTGATGCGCAATTTTTTTTTCCCGGTTCGTTTCTCATTCAATAAAGGTCAGGCAGGAGAACAACATCTCCAAGTCACTAGCAACATAAATACACTGTGTCGAATAGCTGAGCTGCCACAAATATATCCGCACCTGTGTGATCGCTCGCTGAGAGACTTTAAAGATTCAGAGAAAGCATTTAATTCCTAGAAAGAATTTGCAACGATGCTTGGTGTCAACGACCCGGAGTTATGCAAAAGGCGACGTAGAGAAACATCAGATGCAAGTTTTCCAAAGCCATGAAAAGAATGAAATGAAAGAGTAAAGATATAAGGTAGCAAGTACCAAATACATGTGTTTCAAATAAATGTTGCTGCTGCTGCTGTTGTTGTTGTTCTTTCAATAAGCGAATTTAAAAGGTATACAATAAAAGAAATGCCAAAAGAACATACAATAATAAACCTGTTTTTTGTCAAATTATGACAACATAAAATATAAAAACGTGTAATAATTTATCCAGTTTAATAAAAGACCTAGATACACCATAATTGAGGGCTGCTCGCGCTGCGCTGTTTTCTTTTGAGGCGAGCAGATAAAAGGTCCACAGTTCAAACGAGTACCGCTATTTTGTTCCACTTTTGACAACGACTATCAGTTAGACAAAATGTCTTTTATCCAGTGAGTTTGTTAAACCCCGCGCTGCAAACACCTCTTAAGCACACAGAATAATGCAAGTGGGCATTTTTTTATTATGTATTTTTTGTAATCGCGGCTTTGAACGATTATGTAATGGTGGCATCCATAATCGTAATCGCGATTAGAAATTCGATTAATTGTGCAGCCCTACCATCATTGCACCGTTGCTGTGTTTAGGGCATTCGTGCAAGCGTTGCCACACATGTTTAAATTAATCTACACCCCGCCTCCAGCAGCGCGGGGGTGTTGGGACTGTTCGAAAACAGTATACCGTCGCTCAGCCTTTTCAAACTTCTTTTTGCCCCAAACGAAGAACGAAAACAAACTTCGTTTGAAGTATATCAGGGCCTTTAAAGTGACAGCGGGCTAATATTCCTGCTGCGACTGTGTGCTTAATATTAATCAAACAACAAAAGATAAATTCAAAATCACTCACTACTCTTGAGTGAAAGACTTTTGTAGCTTTAATAAGAAACAAGGGAAGTTTAATTCTTACAGTGAAGACTATGTGGTTTTATTTTACATGAGTTTATTCAATTTTTTGTTAACTGAATACTTTACACTTGCATTAAAAAAAAAAAAAAACTTAGAGCACAGTTTGTTTCATTTGTATCTTTTTTATTCTATTGTATTATTTTGCTTTTTTATTACTGGCAGTTTAATTATTTTCAATAATTTTTTGACCTTTTTTGTTGTTTTAGTTTTTTTAACTAATATTAGTTACTTTAGTATTCTGCTGTGGAATTGAGAATTGTGACATTTCGCTGGTCTCTAAAATGTAGATGTTATTACAGTTATTATTACAGATGTTATTTTCTTATTTACAGAAAATATATATTTGATATATATATCCCTATCTTTAAATACATCTTTCATATAAAGTTTGGGTCATATGGCCTAGACTACTAATAATCGTTTTAAACAATCGTGATTACAATATTGACCAAAATAATAGTGATTATGATTTTTGTCATAATTGAGCATACCTTTCGCTTAGTACCTTTAATTGTGTTAGGAAATGGTTTCGAAAGTGCACTCTTTTTAAATACACTTAAGTAGACTTTTATTTCATTATTAATATTACATTATCTGTAAGTACAGTAAAAAATATATTCTTTCAAAAGAATTGAATAAAGTATAAGCGCACATTCAGTACAATGTATGCCGCTTTTTTTTTTATACAAAGAAAGCTATTGTATGGTCCAGGAAGATTTAGAATATATCTATCTGGGACTGTTTTTATGTTGCCTAATTAATTTGCCATTCAAGTTCTCATTCATTTTCATCTGATACAAATACAAACCATCTCCTGTAGTGCTTCACAAAAGAAAATGATATGAATGAGTAAATGATGACAGAATTTTAATCTTTTGGTAATTACAGCCTTAAGAAAGTGAAAAAAAAAATTATTAGATATCCAAACCGATGTGCACGTTTAACTTACGCATGATGCTTGGTGAACAGAAGCCGGAGGGCCGCCCGCAGTCTAGCAGTCAGTGAGCACATCTCATCTCCCTTTTCAGCAGATGCTTCACTTATCAGCAGGATACAGTTTCCCAGGGCGTCCTCAGTGCTTGCATAACTCTAATATACAAAAAAAACGCACCAAGCTTTAACACAACCATGGCGGACCATAGACTCTCAAGCTTAAATCCATCTTGGAAAAAAAATAAACACACAATCCCATTTCACCACTGCTTTATTGACAGCACAAACCAATTACTCAGAGGCTTCAGCTAAAAATGGATCAAATGTGTTGACCTTGACAAGATTTATGAATATTCAATTTCAACCCCACCCCACCCGCAGTGGAAGTCGTTTCAAAAAATGAAGCACAGCTTTGGTTGTTGAAAAGTACAAAATAACCTTGTTTAAAATAGAATGCGGCTTTACATGGATATTACCATTCAGCCTCGGGCATCTCGCAAACACGTTAATATTACATTGGAAATTATTTTTTCAGCCCAGTTTGACGGTTATATTGCGGCTGTGCATTTGTGTGTGTGTGTATGACGAGAGATGTAGAGAAAGGAAAGAGTGTTTGCACCTGTAATATGGGAATGACCGGGTAAAGTGCCTCATTAAATCTGCTCCAACTTGCAGCTGTCATCATCAATCGTCCCTTCAGCAGATAGAGTAGAATATCCTTGGCAGCAGCGCTCACCTTTGGATCACACATAAAGTTAGTTGATGGCGCTATAATATTGCACTTACAACGAGCTACCTCATCCAAATCCACCAACTGCCACCTACAGCAGTGAGACAGGGGCATTTCCAATGTCAATCATTAGCTTAGCATGACCTCAGTAACACATTAAACATGGAGCGTGGATACATTATTTATAAGCAAGCTGTGTATTGGTATATCAAAATATTTCTTCTTTGTGCATTACTTGGGGTCTCGCTGGAAACAGGAAGATGAATAATTCACCTCTCTTGCTTGGTCTTGAAGGCCAAACATACTGATCTCATACAGGACATGGGAATGAAGCAAGAAATGCACTCCGCTGCAGATGGATGAGGCAGGTTTGGCCACATTCTGAACTCCTAAACACTCCTGTAGGGATGAGAGCAGGAAGTTAGGGTGGGATATTACCATCTACAGAGTTCAGGGGTCACCAACACCCTATGTGGAGTGTAATAGAATTGCTAGGCAATGTAATAGAAATTCAATGTATGCTGAACACAACCATTACATGTTATGTTATGTTATTGAATGTTACAGGTCTATTGCTAGCTGGAAATACCAGGTCATCAGGTGGCCAAGCTTGCCAACTACTCTAAAAAGTGCTTTTGATAATAGCTAACATATAGTAAACATGATTTTTGTAATATTTTATTATATACTATTTTTGGTACAATTGTTGGTACAACCAAAGTATCTTATGGTTTTCAAGGCTGCATTTATTTGATCAAAAATACAGTAAAAGCAGTAATATTGTCAAATATTATTACATTAAAAAGCTGTTCTCTATTAATATATTTTAAAATGCAATTTATTCTTGTGAAGGCAAAGCTGCATTTTCAGCAGCCTTCAGTGTCACATGATCTTTCAGAAATCATTATAAAATACAGATTTGGTACTCGGGTAACATTTTTATTAATATCAATGTTAAAAAAAATTGAAAAAACTGATTTTTTTTTTTTCCAGGATTCTTTAATAAGTACAAAAAAACAGGATTTATATCTTTTGTATCTTTTGTAACACTATAAATGTATTTACTGTCTCTTTTATTAAATTGAATGTATCCATGTTGAACAAAAGTATTAAGTTCTTTACAAAATATCTTACTGGCCCCAAACTATAAAACTACTTGGTAGTGTAAATGTAATATTATAATTAAATATTTGTTAATAATATACTATAACATAATATAATACTCTTTAACTGCACTTAAATATCACAAATCTTAAATAAACAAAATATACTTAATTTTGTTGAATGTAATAATATAACAGAGTCCAATTCATTTGTTTGTGAATATACTGTGACCATTCTTCTTTGAGGTTCGCCACTGAACTACAGAACAGGACACACTGGACTCAAGCTGGGCCAAGCACTTAAAACCATGTTAGATCAGTTAATGTCCAACTTTGACCAACAATGTAGCTGGTTTAGCTGGAATATTCACATTTCCAAACCTAGGTGAACTTTTCCCTGTCTTTCCTGTCACTTATCTACTGGAAGTGGCTTAAAATAGGCTCTATCTCCCAATTTCCACTGCACATCTTGTACCTTCAAAATGCTCAGAGTGCAGGAGTAGGTTTCTGCCTTCACCGGGGACAGAGGATGAGACAAAAGTTTCAGAAATATCTTCTGACTCTCCGACTGCAGGAGCGGGCTTGCTTGTGCAAATTTCCACCTACGAAGAGACACGATTTTTACAGATTTTTATATGATGACACCTCTTCCGCAGTGCCAGACAAAACAGCAGATGTCAATGACGGTTTTACAGTTTCCATAATTGTGAGCAACTTACAGGTAGGAGCAAATCTGGACGCATTCCTTCACCACCGGTAGGTGCTGATGGTACGGAAAAGCATCTATTCCTTGGTCAGCGAGCTCCAAAAGCTCATGCCAATTCTTATCGCCCTGTGAAGAAACATTTCGCTTGAATCAATTTTACTTAAAATTCTTAAAGTAAGAGAACAGATTATAAAGAAAATAAGAACATACAGGTTTGGAACGACATAAGAGTGAAGAAATAATAATATTTGAGTGAGCTAATCATCTAAAGACAAACCATTATTCAAGTTGCATTACTATCTTCTTGATTAAATTTAACTTAGGGCAGCCCGATATATCGGTACCAAAACGGTTATTGAGATTGCGGAGTGTCCAGTGTTACATGCTAGATCTTAGGTTAGATGGAGCATGGGGCACATCAGGTGGAATTCTAAATTTCTGATTAACTGCTTGACTTTAGTTAAGTTGTTATGCAGTTGCATTAACTATGAGGGGCTAGACAAAAATACTATCGGGGTACTAGCAAGCATGGGGTGCCATACTTTATAGTAATAGGCCGCCCATGCATGATACTATGGCAAGCATGGGCGGCCTATTAAATAGTGTTAGTCATAACCTATGTATGATGAACAGACTAGCGAATTTGTGGCTGTGAGATCTATGTACACGGCTGACGTGAGAGACTCTGAGCGATATAGATTCCTAATGGATGAGTAAAATATAAAGTAAAGAGTACAACAGAATAATAAAGTATCAGAATAATAACAATTAGAAATGGACAAACAACCAATTTGCATTTCAACCAAAATTCGAGGTCATAATATAATGGAGTCAGAATAAAGTTTAATTACTCACCCTCATGTCGTTCCAAATCCGTAAGACCTTTGCTCATCTTCGGAACACAAATTAAGACATTTTTGATGAAATCCGAGAGCTTTCTGACCCTCTATAGACAGCAACTTAACTGACACGTTCAAGGTCCAGAAAGGTAGTAAGGACATCATTAAAATAGTCCACGTGACATCAGTGGTTCAACCGTAATGTTATGACACTATGAGAATACTTTTTTGTGCCCAAAGAAAACTAAAATAATGACTTTATTCAGCAATCTCTTCTCTTCCGTGTCAGTCTTCGATGTGCATTCAAGACAGTACAACGACACATGCATGTGCATTCCTCTGCTTGCAAACAACGGCGTATCTGAGTTCTACGTCAGAACGCACATTGAAGACTGAAATTGCTGAATAGTCATTTATTTTTGTTTTCTTTGCGCACAAAAGTATTCTCGTAGCTTCATAAAATTAAGGTTGAACCACTGATGTCACACAGACTATTTTAATGATGTCCTTCGTACCTTTCTGGGCCTTGAACGTGGTAGTTGCCTTGCTGCCTATACAGCGTCAGACAGCTATCGGATTTCATCTCAAATACCTTAATTTGTGTTCCAAAGATGAACAAAGGCCTTGGTTTGAAACGACATGAGGGCGAGTAATTAAAGAATTTTCATTTTTGGGTGAACTATTCCTTTAAATTATTTAGCACACAGAAAAGACCGAACACTAAGGAAACTTTCAACTAGAGGTGTGCATTCCCACGGCTCTCCCGCGGGAACCGCAGGACCCGACCAGATTTCTTGCGACGCAGGATTAAATTCCCGAATAAAACGCGGTAGCGGTCGGTAACTCTGGTGTAATTTGAATGGGAGCAGGCGGTTTAACAAAATCCTGTTCCCGACGTCCTTTCAGAACAGCATATCTGTACTTTATTCTCATTGACCACCGGTACAGCCTGCACTCAGGACTGTTATGCACGCACTGCATGCATGAACCAGTGCTCTCTGCATCACGCATTTCATTTGCGGGGTATGTGCATGCAGCATGTGCATAACGGTCCTCAGAGCAGGCTGTAGCCTACCGGTGGTGACAGAACAGGCAGGTTGTCGATGAGCGACAGAGCAGAATAAGGATGGAGCAAAGTGAGGATGTGCTGTCCTTGAATAACGTTCAACTCGGTTTTGTTTATATTTTGCTTAGCCTATCATTTTAAATGACAGGTGTCATATTTATTTATTTATTTTTCTCTGCGACACTTTTCCTACTGTGTTAACAGCAAAATGTTAAACTTTAGTATTTTGACAAGAGGAATAAAATAACTAATAGGCTATTTTTGTACAACCTACATTTTTTTCCTCTGCGACACTTTTTCCTATTGTGTTGTAAATGTTAAACGAATTGTATCCTGACAAGACGATTTGCTGCCTACTATGTTGGCAGCAATATGTTAAACGAATTTTATGTCTTAAGACACAAATTTCATTTAACATTTTGCTGTCAATAAATTCAAGACTCTTGACAAGATGAATAAAATAAATACAATTTTGTGCAGACTACACGTTTATTTGTTAGCCTCTCTCTCTTTCTTTTAGTAGAGGAAATTTAAATGTGAGATTCTGGACCTAAATGAGACCTAAATTTAGCGGGAATGGTCGGGTCGGGAAGAAAATTATTCTAAGCGGACAGCAGGTGAACAAAGAGTGAATATATTGCGGGAGCGGGACTAAAAAAACAGTCCCGCGCAGACCTCTACTTTCAACCACCACTGGATTCCATTGTTGGGCCAATTGGGTGAACCTTACAAGATTAGAAATGTTTGTCAAAATTTTATCAGTGACAGTCATTAATGTGTTGTTAATCTTAAAAAAATAAATAAAATAAAATAATAATAATATATATATATATATATATATATACACACTGTATATAGAGAGAGAGAGAGAGAGAGAGAGTAACACTATTAAATAAAATAAAATCAAAGTCAAAATGACTTTTTGTGTTTAAGTTTCAATTTATTTAGACAGTAGTGTAGAATACCAACTATAACAAAATAAAATTGGCTTATCAACCAGAATTTTAAGGAATATATTCTTTTAGCATATATCCTAAGTTAGTCATCCTTAAAAGTTTCCAAGCATTACATCAGCCTTTAGAAACCTTAAAATGACTCAAATCTCAATTTATTTATTTTTGGTATTTTTTTTTTTTTTTTTTTTTTTTACATTTATTTAAACAACAGTGTTTAATATCGGCTATAACATTATATAATAATTATCAGCTTATCGGTATCAACCAGAATTTCAATATCAGTGGATGCCTTAATTCACTGAATCCACTAGAAGATTCATATTCTTCTAGTAGATATCCTGCAAGTTATTTGGTCTTGAAAGTTTCCAATCATTACCTCAGCCTGTGCATCCTTTAAAAAAGTGCATGTAGCCTCCATGCAGTGAGAAACGCGGGATACTCTACGATACAGGCTGTATCTTTCAAAGCAAGCCTGTTCTAGGTACGCCACGGCTGACTCATGGATGAGGGGGTATGCCACACTGAAGGATGAATCAAGACACACGAGGAAAATGGCAGCCACTGTACTTTCCGGAAGGTTATCTCCAACCTGTTTGTAAAGACATCATACATAAGGTAATAAACACACATATGTACACTAAACAAGCACACACTAATGAATTTGTCTGTAATTACAGTGCTGTCCTTAGGTCTACAGCTTAACTGAACAGTTGACCCTTTCACAGCGACTTCTGGTGTGTTTCACACTCTCATTTGTTTTAATAATGACCATGAAGGACACGGCCATATGTCCATTCAGCGATGGTGGCACGGCTTATTAATGTCTAAGAATGGCACAGCCATATGCTCACTCACCTTCTCCACAGGTAACAAGGTTTGCAGGAGACGTATTGTGAAAATGGCAGTGCCCGTGAAGACCATTCGGTGGTGGATCAGAGATGATTCTGGTTGTTCAGAGGAAGTCATGCCATGGTGGTAGCATATAACATCTCCCAATGTCTCTATACATGCCCGTAATTTCTCCCTCTTTCACAAGACAAAAAAAAAAACCCTTAAGTACTGAGAGACTCACTGATCTCATGTCACTTTATTGCCAGCAGGGGGCAGCAAGAGTCCTGTGCATTTCAAAGAAAGTTTTCAGATGACAGCAGTTTTTCAAGATAAAACGCCATGAGCGTGCATTAAAGATCAATGAGGGAGAGAGGCATGCCGTGAAATATACATAATCATATGCAGCGGGGAACGTTCTTATAGGTGTGCACACACACTAAGCACAATGGGTTCATTTAAAAAGATTTCTACGGGCAATGAACATCATTGGATGAGACAAATTTGTAAATCAGTACGATGCGACCTACATAATCCTTGGTATGAGTATAATGCAATGCATTGATGTAATTTTATGTTAAATACTCATAAGCTGAATGGAACAAAAACTAATATAATGATAATGGTAAAACTTTACAATAAGGTTGTGAACGTTAACATTTTGTGAATATCTATATGTTAACATTGGTTTATGCATTATGAACTAACATGAATTATATCTAAATGTTAACATATATGCATATTGGTTAACATTGACCAGGACTCTATAATAGAAGAGATATTGTATCTCAATGGGACCATCTTGGTTAAATAAATAAAATTAAATGTAAAAAAAAAAAAAAAAAAGTAATATTTTATCAATGAGGCTTATTACATTAACACTAGTTGACCAATTAGGTATCATAGACTAATATAAACAGCAACTAAACAATATTTATTAATCTAGGTTAACTTAAAAATGTAGTATTTTTTTTTTATTAATTAATGTTCATTTATACAACCTGAAATGTTTTAATGCACTAACATTAAGCAAGATTAATAAATGCTCTAAAAGTAAGTTCATTCTTATTTCATGCAAGTTATTTCATTACTAATGCTACTGAATAGAGCCATACTGAAACGAGTTATAGCTTATCATATGCTGTAAAGTCTTACTGTATTTTACTAAACCAATACGAATATTTTAGATGGAAATAGCAGATGTATTGAATTGTCAGGAGCAAACAGGGGCTTCTAAGTGGTAAAATTGGCCTAAAAAACAACGGTCGTGCCATGTAAGGATATTATAGTTTTGAATTTTTAAAATAGTTTTTATTTTAATATCATTTTCAAATTTCCTATAATTTCAGTTTAGTTTTAGTTTGTTTCATTAATGGTTTTGTTAGTTTCAGTTTAGTTTTTATATATTTTAGTTTCACTTTAAGTTTTAGTAATTATAGTTTAACAGAGTTAATGGAACACTTCCAAACCAAGACATTTAATTTTAGCAAAGTTGAATGTTTGCAGTTTACAGTTAACTCTTGTGCAAACCTCTTAATAATGAAAATAAAATAATTCTTTACAATTCAACAAAAAACAAAAATACGCAACTTATATGTATACAATTTATTAATTCATATTCATGTTCATATTCAATATGTAATCTTGTTTAATATGCCAATAGTTATCAAATCAAAGTTTTCAGAGTTACTAGACCGCATCAGCCAGTTGAGTTTTTATGAAGGTTGGAGCTAAATTCTGCAGGACAGTAATGGCCCTCCAGTGCTGGATTTGAGGAAACATGCCCTGCGTCCCAATGTGCATACTATCTACCCTATCTGCCCTAAATAGTATTAAAAATGACTAATATCAGATAGAATTTAGCATGGACAGTGTGCACATTGGGACGCAGGCATGTTCTTTGCAGTCATCATTGAAACTTTATTTTTGTCCATCTGTGTTTTCAATGCATTAATCTGTTGCATTTTTTTGCACATACGAGCCACCGGTGCACACTACTGTATGTCCCGTCTCCCTCAATAAACGTACACAATAAGAAGACTTATACTACTCAAAAATAAATGCGATATGGTGATTTAAATTATGTTTGCATTATTTTTATGTTGTTATGTTTACTTTGACGAGCCGCTCCAGCGCGCACGCGCTTCAGATGAACGCAATCAATCCCAGTTCTAAAGCCCCTTTTACACAAAAACACAGCGCGGCTATCGCTTTCTCTCGTTTTGGATGTGTTTTATACAGTCAAGGCGGTGCTCGTGTCATGGACTCGAGGCGGACGTTACCATAGTAATCGCAAAGCATGACAAAATGACTATTCACTAAAGTCAGCTCATCCAAAACTTTTAATTCTGTGTCTGTTAACGCACTGTCATGTTGTTCTCGCACGTCAAGCACGCTTTTAAACGTTTGTGCGCTGTAAGATGTGCATTATTATTATTATTTCCCATTTCATATTTTATAGTTATTTATTTCCCATTTCGTAGCCCGCGTCTTGTTTTTTAAATGCAAAAACGCATTCTCTGTGAATAGCCGCTTAAGACGCAGCTCATGTGCATGAAGCGCCATCTATTTCGCTAAACAACCACAGGTCCGATTTTCTGGCACAGAATGAGAGCTTATTAAATCACGAACACGATTATTTATTTTTGCTAATTATTATTTTATTTTCGTTCGTTTTTCAGTTACTGTTGTTAGTTTAGTTTAGTTTTAGTTTTTCATTTATTTAGAAATTTTTATTTTATTTCAGTTTACGAAAATGTTTTTTGACCGATAGTTTTAGTCTTAGTTTCAGTTTTCGTTTACGAAAATAACCTTGGTGCCATGACTGATTTGCGCTGATAGCTTAACATTCTACAATGACCATCTGTCCCTCAGAGTAAGTGGAGTGGGTGAGATGGAGCAGCGACAGGTGTGTGTTTGTATGCACTAATGCAGACATCAGCCTCATGGCTATGGATCTGCACTGTGGAGGAGGGTTATTGAAGAAACTTGCCAGCTCTGTCGCAGTCAGGCTGTGCTCGTCCCACACCTCGGGGGCTATGCTGTCTCCCAGCAGCCCCTGTGCCTCTGCCAGCAGCTCTAACACCCGTTGGAAAACCTTCAGGCTCTCTGAGAGGGCGGGGATGAAAAAAAAACAGTATGGGAAATATGATGAGTGATGGAAGCATACGTGTGAGGGGAACGGCAGCAGCTGTAGCTGCGTTTGAAACAGGAAAGAGGGTTTAAGAGGACTCTCACCTGTCCTGATGAGAGGGAGAGCGTGCTCCACGGCCGCCACGGCGAATCTAGCCAGGCTCCACTGCTGCAGCTGCAGCTCCAGTGAGTCCTCCGCTTCCATCTCCGGAGGGAGCTCCGGGTGGGGCTGCGGGAGGGGAGACTGCTGGGCTGGCCTGGGGGGAGCCCCTCTCTGACTGCTGCTACTGCTGTACCGCACAAATCAAAAAGAATTCTTAAATCGCTAAAGACATGAATGGTTGTGAGCAACATCTAAAAAAATGAAAAGATTTTTCAAAGGTGGTGACGAATACTTTCACTATATTTCATACTCATCTTTTCCAACATAAACCTAAATTTAGTAATTATAGCCTTTAAATGCCATATTTCACACTTTGTAGTTTTTCTCATTCTAAGTCAAATGTTTGGGGTGAATATGATTTTTTTTAATCGGTGTATTTATCTGACCAAAAAAGACAGTAATATTGTGAAATATTATAATAATGTAAAATAACAGTTTTTTTTATTTTAATATATTTTAAAATGTAATTTATTTTTCACACTTTGTAGTTTTTTTGTAGTCAATATATATATATATTAAAATGTAATTTATTAGCTAAATTTTCAATAACCATTACTCCAGTCTTTACACTTTTCACTTGATCCTGCAAAAGTTATTTTAATATACTGATTTGGTGCTCATGAAACATGTTTTATTATCAAAGTTGAAAACACAAAAGAGTGCAGCTTAATTTTTATTTTTATTTTTTTTTTGTAGAAACTGTGATAATAGTTTTGTTTGCAATTATTCTGAATTCATTTGATTCATACTTTTGTAACAATGTAAAAGTCTTTACTGTCACTTTCAGTAAATGTAATGCATCCTTGCTGAATAAAAGTACTAATTTTTAAAAAAAAATCTTACTGACCCAAATCAGTTGAATAGTAGTGTATTTTTTGTAAAATTCCTGTACCTTTATGATTTCTATATGTAAATTACCTCTGGGCAAGTTAATTAAAAATTTATAATTAAAATAAATATTTTTAAAAATATAATAAAAACAAATGGCATGAACAAATATAAATATTTAACCAATTAAATATTTTACAGCTTATCATAATTCCAAAAAAAAAAAAAACCTTTTCCAGGCCTGGAAACACTCTTTTATTTAAAAAATGAACAAGGAAAATCCTTTCTTCTATTTTATTTTAAAGGTAGAGAATAAAGCACCTAGAAGAGGCAGCATCTCCATCCTGGCCATCCCCACCTACCCGCTGACCGGGTCTGCCCACCACAGAGGGTCTGGGGGAGATTTCCTCTGGGGAAGAGACTCCCGAGCGTTGGGTAGCCCTCACCTCTTGAGGGTAGGAGATAGATGAGTTCTGAGAAACAGGGTCTAAAGGGGTGAAATAAGATGGATTTATAAAAGTATTCAGCATTTATAAAAATCTTAAACTTCCAATTTTAAAATATCATATAGAATAGGAGCTAAACAATAAATATTTAAAAGTTTGGGGTCAATAAGATATATTTTTAAAGAAATTAATACCTTCATTCAGCAAGGATGCATCAAATTGATCAAAAGTGACAGTAAATACACTTACAGGCCTGGTTTCACAGACAGGACTTAAATTAAGCCAGGATCAGGCCATAGTTAGTTAATCTAAGTATCTTTTATAAACGTGCCTTAAAAACAAAAAAACAATCAATGGCACTGATATATATATATATATATATATATATATATATATATATATATATATATATATATATATATATATATATACATACATATATATATATATATATATATATATATATATATATATGATAAGATATGCCAGTGCAAGTGCAGTGCAGTGCAATGCAAAACAGCTCAGGCATGCATTTTAGTCTGGGTCTAGGCTTAAGCCTTGTCTGTTATACAGGGGATAGTGTTTATAATGCAGTTCTTTGAACTTTCTATTCAAAGAATCTTGAAAAAATAAATGTTTAGAGTTTTAACAAAATATTAAACACCATTATTTTATTTTATTTTATTTTTTTTTTGTCAACAACTGTTTATTATTTTATTTTATTTTATTTTATTTTATTTTATTTTATTTTATTTTATTTTATTTTATTTTATTTTATTTTATTTTTTTATTTTATTTTATTTTATTTTATTTTATTTTATTTTATTTTATTTTATTTTATTTTATTTTATTTTATTTTATTCAGGAATAGTAATATAAAACAAAAAGCAGCTGTACAAATTTAGAACCCACCCCAACCCTTCCCACCCCTGGTAGACTTTAAAATAAAATAAAATAAAATAAAATAAAATAAAATAAAATAAAATAAAATAAAATAAAATAAAATAAAATAAAATAAAATAAAATAAAATAAAATAAAATAAAATAAAATAAAATAAAATAAAATAAAATAAAATAAAATAAAATAAAATAAAAATAAAATAAAATAAAATAAAATAAAATAATTTATATTAACAGATAAATAAATAATAAAATAATTTTTACAAAGATTTTAGAAAAGATGACAACATTAAAAGCTGAATGCCATGAATTTACAGTTTTCACATTAGATCCATGTATACGAGAAGTTGAGAGTTCCATCGAGATGAAGTCCAACAAATACACAGTCCAGGTTCGTCTGTCCATTGTGTGAGGAGCATTCCAATGGTTGACTAGCAATTTTTTTGCTGCTGTGAGAGCAGCTAACAGTAAACATCTTTGTTGGATGGACAAGGTGAAGTCCCAAAAGTCATTCATGAAAAAAATGGCGCGGAGTCAAACATATCTCAGTACCCAACAAATACGATAAGTCCTGTGAGAGCTGAGTCCAAAAAGTTGAGAGAGAGGGGCACTCCCAAAAATAAAAATAAATGCAAAAACGTGCCTAAAACTCCTTGGGAACAGAGATTACACTTAGGAGAAGATGACAGATTCATATAAAAATGTTTCATTGGAGTCAAGTAAACCCTATACAGCAATTTCCAATGAATCATTTGGTGATTAGGGTTTTTAGAAGACAATTTAAACACACCCCATACCTGATCCGAAAATAAAACTTGCACATCCTCATTAAGATCCTTAGCCCAAACAGTTATAATAGATAAAAGGTTTGTATGAATGCTCAAGAAGAAAGAGATAGATGACTGAAGCAGAGGAGGGAGATTCCTCAGAAGGAAGGATTACTTTGCGCAAAGGGTGAACAGGCAGTTGAGAGTTCCAAGGCACCTCATACGCCCGTAGGGCCGATCTAATGCGCAAATACATAAAGAAGGAGGTGCCTGGCAGATTATATTGAGTTTTGAGATTCTGGAAGGATTTTAAACCACTATCATCATGGATATCTCCCAGTGTTTACTTCATTATGAGTCCATTGCAGGCAACGAAATGGAGTACTGCCTGACAAAAGGTTATTATTGTGAAAAATAGGCAAATGCCATATTGTAACTAGTTGTGAACATCTTTCAACATCCCTCCATGTGGAGAGGAGGTGGGTTACAATGGGACCAAACCGAGATTTACACTGCCTAAGTGGAACCCCCGAAAAAACAAGATGCTTCAATTTATACGGATAAACAATAGATTCCTCAATTGCTCTCCAAGACACAGAAGCGTCAGGATCAAACCAAACTGATAAAGGGCGGAGGAAAAAGGCTTGAGCATACAGTCTAAAATTAGGGAAAGAAAGACCCTACATCGTTGTAAGGTAGTCAGTTTAATACGAGGACGTTTCCCATCCCATATATAGTGACGTGACGTGATATACCATGAAACACATGCATCTAGTTTGTTCCAGTAGCCAACCGAGGATACTTTGGCTAGAATACTATTATAGTTTTTTGAGATGATTTCCTGCAGGGAAGGAAAAACATCTACCCCCAAGTACTTAAAGTTTTGAACCAATGGAATAGATATAGAAAGGGACATGAAAACAATTTTAGAATTGAGGGGAAGTAAACATGACTTACTCCAATTAATTTTAAACCCAGAGAGAGATCCAAAATGGTCAAATAAATTCAACACATGAGGAATAGAATGTGACGGCTTCTCCAAAAACAATAAGATATCATCAGCAAACAAAGAATGAGTATTCCGTATATTTATGGGAGAAATAGTTTTAGATTGTCGGCCCGCTTGAGCTAAGGGTTCCAAGGATAGGGCAAATAACAGAGGAGAAAGCGGGCAACCCTGACGAGTACCTCGATGTATAAAGAATGGGTTAGAGCGAACAGCACCTGTGAGAACAGCGGCTGCTGGATTGGTGTACAGAACTTTTATCAGATTTATGAAACTCGATCCTAGACCCAGATGCTGTAGAACCGCCCATAAATAGTTCCATTCTAGCTGATTTTCCCAATTTTCCTAAACTCTTAACGCAGTTAGCCCAACATCAGTTTGTATAGGCTATACAATTAATGCATTTCTTGTTGCTTTGACACAAAATGCATGCAGTTAACACAATTTTTTAACTTTTACACACAAGCTCAACCAAGACCAAAACAATGGATTTTTACTTCCAATGGATGCTGCATGCCAAAACATCACAGCTGAACACTGTCAGGGGTGGATAAGGCATACCAAAAGATACCTTGCCAGAGAAGAAGATATTCAGGTGTGATGTGGATGAGAACATGTGGCCAAATGCAGAAGACCGGGCAGATTAGAAGATGACTTTTTTATTTATATTTTATTCTTCTGTGGCTTTTTCTGTTTGTATATTTTGTACTTTCATATAATAAATGGCAACTGTATTGCATGTTTTTGTTATCTTGCAGTAATATCCTGTTGCAAATAAAGCCTTTACTACAGTAATTCTGTCTCTGTCTTCTTTTTTCACAAACTGTACATTCTATAAAGCTACTCTGAGATGGGTCATTCATTTTTTGTATTTAATTTTTGTAGCAAAAGAAACAAAATGCATGCATTTACCAAACCCAATGAAAAAAAAATGTAGAGAGGCTTCAAAAAACTGCAAAACACAATTTATGATCAATACAATATAGTATTGTATAAGGGCAGATCTGACACAAAATAATGCAGTTTCTGTAATTCCGTCTGATGTTAGAGTTTTTATGATATTGTGCTATGATTGACTAAATGTTCCTGTGTTAGTGTATTATTGTATTTTGAAAATTAGTGTTGGAGTTTAGTTTACAATGTGTGATTTTGAGCATGAAATTAACCGTTTTGCGAATTGTGTGTTGTAGGTGTGTTGGTGCATTAGGAGTTTAGAAAAATTGTTAGAAGAATTGAAAAAATTGTCATAGCGATTGTAAAAAAAAAATGTAATAGATGGATGAAATGAGCCTTGAGTAACTGAAAAATGTATCATATCTAACATGAGGGGGCCTAAATCCGACCAAAAAGTAGTATACAATTCGATTGGAATACCATCTATGCCTGGGGATTTCCATAGCTCCTGAAGAGTGATCGGTTCAGTAATGAATCGAGTTCGGACCTAACCGCCATGATTTTACTGAGTGTATTGTCTGAGAAACAACGTTGATTATCTCTAGTGAGATTCTGGAGCTGTGATTCCATTTCAACTATCTTTTTGTGTCCGTTTTTCTGAAGGAAGGAGGCATATGAAATTGAGTTATTCCTTATAAATCCTTTAACTGCGTTCCAAAGTGTTCGAGGATCATCCACTGAACCTTGGTTAATTTCAATAAACTCAGAAAATGTATTTCTGAATTGACTGCAAAAGTTTTCATCCTGTAACAATTTAGGGTTAAATCGCCATCTAGCGGCACGAGATAGCCGAAGGATCATAGATAATCTGCACAAATTTCCATCATGATCCGACAGAGATAAGGAACAGATATCGGCATCACGAACAGCTGAAGATAAAGAAGTAGAAATGAAAATATAATCAATTCGCGAATAGGATTTATGAGTAGCAGAAAAGAAAGTGAAAGACTTAGCAGAAGGATTTAATAAACGCCAGCTATCCACCAATGAGGATGAGGTTACACATTGCCGAAGTTTGTCTGAACAAAAAGTTTGAGAGTGTGATTCCTAGGGGTGTAACGATAAATCGATTAATCTAATGCATCGCAATTCTCTCTGAAATCGATTCTGAGCTTAGTTTTAACAGCAGATGGCACTGCATGCTTTAGAAACAGCTTGCTTTCAGTTCCTTACACACACACCACTTGAACTTAAAATAATCATTCATAAAGTTCAAAAAGGTTGAAGTGAATTACAAGAGGGTTCACAGTGGGTTGTGTTTACATTAATCTTGCGTCATAAAAGCATAAAAACAGAGGTGCAAGTACATTTAACCACTCAGTTGAATGCACAAGCGGTCTTCTTCGCGAGCATTTGAGTGTGCAGTTAAAAACTAGCCTAGCGCGCCATCTGCTGTTAAAAACTAAGTTCAGAATCGATTCAAGAGAGAATCGCGATGCATTAGGGAAAATCACAGAATCGATTTATCGTTACACCCCTAGTGATTCCTTTGAGTCTACCATTAAACCACCCCCACCATTCCCGTCACTATTCAAAAAACATAAACACATTCCCATGAACTATGGCAGATCAAACCAAGAAAAAACCTTGATCTGCCAGCACCCCTTAATATGATCCGTGGCGTCAACAAAAACCTGCACATTACTGAAGCACCAACATTGGCCCCATAATCACATATTGACTAGGTTGTATCTCTATTAAAAAAAAGAAAAAAGAAAAAAAGTAAGCAATACTGTATGCACAATGAAAGCTTCTAGTAACTATGAATTAAGAAGTGAACATTAAAGTGAACAGTCAAAGAGACCATTTAGAGAATCTCTTCTCCGATTAGACAGCAAATGTTCAGCTGAAGCTCACTGAGAGTTGGTGGATAAATGGGATCTGAGAAAAACTCTTGCTTCTTCTGGGGAGTATAGCATTTTAGGTTCACCTTGATTGAGAATGACCTTCGGCATTGCAGGATAAAGAAGAAAATTCTGGATGCCAGTTTCTCTCATTTCCTTCCTAACTGGCACAAATGCACTTCTTTTTGCGGTGACCGGAGAAAAATCTGGAAAGAAAGACAGCGTTGCTCCGTCGGATGTTTTCACAGGGGCGTGAAGTCTGGCGGCCCGCAGAATGAGCTCCCTGTTTGTGTACCGCAACAGTTTAAAGATGAAAACCCGTGGTTTAGCGTGATCTGAGGTAGGGATGCACCGAATATTCGGGCCACCGAAAATTTTCGGCCGAAAATGGCCCAAAAGTGCATTTTCGGTTTTCGGCCAAAAGACTTTTATCACCGAAACAATACAGCCGAAATGTTGTGATGACGCAAACAGAAACCGCGACCTGCACGTGCTTGTCTGAAGCAACATGTCTGCGGTGTGGACGGATGTTTTCAAATGGAGCGGCATTTAATACACAGAGCCGTAGTTCACTGACAAGCTACGCAATATCACGTTCAATATCGCAGGCGATTCATCTGTGATTCTGAGCGCGAATTGCGTAGTTTGTCAGTGAACTACTGCTCTGTGTATTAAATGCCGCTCCATTTGAAAACAGGTGATGGAGATTTAACGCTAATCACGGAACCGGCTTTACTGACGAGATGCGCATGACTATCGCATGCAAAATATCGTGCAGCCCTACCTGAAATCCAAACATTACGATCGCTACGCTGAATATGAGAGGAACGCGGCACAGAAAAGGAAAACGCTTCCGAGCACGCCCACTCCGTCTGTGGCGGACGTTTTTGAAAAGGCAAGGAAGTTTCCCAGTGATGGTGTCAAGGCAAAGGGCATAAACATACACAAAAGTTAACATATGGGATATGGCAGTCTTTGTTTTGATACACTATTATGTTGAAGGCCTACAGAGAAAATATTATTGTATCTTTAAGCAGTTGCACTTGTTCTGAATGCACTTTCTTGTAGTAGTCCTACAGAGAAAAATTTAAAATGCACTTGACCTAAATGCACTTTGTTTTTATGAGAGAACATTTAATTTTACAACCTTTCAGCAGGCCAGTAGGCCTGTACATTATTATTTAATGTACACATGAGTGGGGTCAAGTTAAACATTTTAGTTTGAATTTTATTTTATACTGTGCATTGTTGCAATGTGCTAAATAAATATTTGCATAATTTGTAATTGATTTCTTCTTTGAAACTTTAATATTAATTTATGCAATTGCAATGCCTTGATTTTAGTAAAGTTAGTACACCGTCGTGGCCATAAATGCAATGGTACTAATAATTGGCATAATTTCTTTCGGTGTTTCGGTTTTCGGCCTTGGCTTCCTCTTTTTTGGTTTTTGGTTTCGGCCAAGAATTTTCATTTCGGTGCATCCCTAATCTGAGGAGAGCCTTGTGTACACACGATGCGCTCGCTCCAGTTCAATCTCTTTGCCTGCCAGAGACGGGAGACACGTCGGTAGCGATCTTTTCAAAAAGCCCATAGGGTCATCCTTTTCAGAACCTTCAGGCAATCCGGCCAGATTGCTGCGTCTATAGCGATCCTGTAAGTCCACAACCTGTTGCTCGAGGGATCGTGATCTGCGACAACTTTCTTTTGTTCTCTCATCTACCCTGTAAGAAGATCTAGTTCAGAGCATAGCGACTGAACAACTGACATGTGCGAAGCGAACTCGTTCCACGTCGCCGTCAACTCGGTTCTTAAAATGTCCTCAAAGTGTGTAACAGTGTTCGCCATCTTGTCCATCATGTCACTCGCGATCGGTGGCTTGGATTTCTTCTTAATCGGAGAAGCCGACGGTGACAACTCCTGCTATTTATGATTATATGCCATCAATGTATTATTAACAAATCAGCAAAAAGGGGCCAGACGTACGGAGCCCTACTCAAGTTCGACTAGGTTCATGAGCATGCCACGTGACTCTGCAGCATTATTTTCAACATTGATAATAATAAGAATTTTTTTTAGCACCAAATATTACAATCATTTCTGAAAAATCGTGGGACACTGAAGACTGAAGTAATGATGATTTCAATTCAGCTTTGATATCAAAGGAGCAAATGACATTGCAAAATACATTAAAATAGAAAACACTTATTTTAAATTATAATATATATATATATATATATATCAATATTAGTGTTTTTAATGTATAAGAAGAGCAGAAGAGACTTTCATTTAAAACATTTTTAAAAATCTTACCGACCCAAAACTTTTGAACCATAGTGTATGCAACTGATATTAAAGGGATAGTTCAGCCAAAAATGAAAATTCTGTCATTAATTACTCATCCTCATGCCGCTCCAAACCTGTAAGACCTTCGTTCATCTTCGGAACACAAATTAAGATATTTAAGATACATTCCGAGAGCTCTCCATAGACAGCAAGGATCCTTCCACGATCAAGGCTCAGAAATGTAGCAAGGACATCGTTAAAATAATCCATGTGACATCAGTGGTCCAACCATAATTTTACGAAGCTACGAGAATACTTTTTGTGCACAAAGAAAACAAAAACAACGACTTTATTGAACAATTCATCTCCTCTGCGTCACACTATAGCACCATTTTGGAGAGTATCACATACGTAAACAACATATGCAACGTATGTACGCGGATACGCAGTTTATGTCGTTTACGCTTTGATCTGAACGTAAACAGCGTATCTGCGTACATACATTGCATATGTTGTTTACGTATGTGATACTCTCCAAAATCACTGCAAAAAATGCTTTTCTTACTTAGATTTTGTCTTGTTTGCAGCCAAAATATCTAAAGGATATCTAGGATTTTCTAGACAAGTAGAAATTGTCTTGTTTTCAGAAAAAAATTAAGTGAGTTTTTGCTTGAAACAAGCAAAATAATCTGTCCATGGGGTAAGCAAAATAATCTTGTTTTCAGTTTAAAATTACAAAAAATCTAAGAAAAGCATTTTTTGCAGTGATGGCGTCTATGGCGCGGAGCAGACAAATTGTTGAATAAAGTCGTTATTTTTGTTTTCTCGTATTTCTCATAGCTTTGTAAAATTACGGTTGAATTACTGATGTCACATGGATTATTTTAACGATCTCCTTGCTACATTTCTGAGCCTTGATCGTGGAAGGATCCTTGCTGTCTATGGGAGGGTCAGAGAGCTCTCAGAATTCATCAAAAATATCTTAATTTCTGTTCCGAAGATGAACGAAGGTCTTACAGGTTTGGAACGACATGAGAGTGAGTAATTAATTTTTGGGTGAAATATCCTTTTAATAGATAAGCCAATGCATGTATGCATGTCAAAAATAAATAAATACACTTTCTGACTTTTAGAATGCTACAAAAATCTAAAAAAGATGAGCTAATATAAGTGAACCTCCACAGAAGAAGTTAACATATTTATAATGGATGGTATTTGTACCTTGCTTGGCTGAGCAGAAGCTTGGATCTCTGTGGAAACGTAGGCGGCTCCTCAAGTTCCTGCAAAGCTGTTCCAGACAGGCCAATGCCTGAAACGTCAGGTAGCTGACATCACCATCAACATTCAGACCGAGAAGTGACAGCAGACTCTAGAGGGGAAAACAGCAATATATGACAACAGAATTTGATGTTGTCTTGTAAACCTGCAAGAACATGTTTAGAATTGTTATAGCATTACAACACAACTGCGTGATCTAAATGCTGCAAGTGTTTCAAGGGAAGTGATTCTACATTCAATTAGGCACTAAATAAAAGGCCACCTGATACTGACTTTTAACTTGTGTAATTTGTACCAATTTAAAATTCACTACCCCTCCAGTGATACCAAAGCAATGCCAATGAATCAGGTTGATTCAATAAACCTAATTGAACTGATCACTCCAGAGTCAGAATCAGAGGCACCTTCAATTTTTAAACAATTAAACAAAAGATCAAGAGCATTAAGAAAAAAAGAGAATGCTTCCAAAACAATTCAAACGCTTTATTCTAGCACAACAGAATAATAAGTCATTTTCATTGAGGCTATTGAGACTACATATCTCAGAAAGAGGATCTCAAATGTGTCCCTGCCAGCACATTCTTGACAGAAATACAGCAATGCTTGTCGCTCGGTTTTAAATGCTTGTACTAAAACGGCTAGTGTCAGCTTGCCAGATAATCACCACGGTACAGTCCTAGACATAAGACACGATTTGCCGCTGTCACTCCAATATTTTCCAGACTTGAATGCATTGTACAGCCAATCAGATTCTGTGGCATTCAATTATAGAATGGAACGGGGATTACGGAGCCCACAATATCACTTTCATCACTGTCACTCAACTTATGAAGCTCCCATCAGGGGTTAAAACAACTGACAGAAATGAAATTTAAATCTTACTTGAACTGTACTTGGCCTTTGCAGGAATATTTCGGCAGGGAAGTCTTGCATGATGACGTCACGAAGCAGCTCGCAGGTGGTTCGTACTAAATTGTGATTGTCGCTTCTGAGGGAACTAAAGATTGAACAAGCGACAGGTCATTTCGGCAATAAGATATATATATTAGATAGCATCAGTGGTAAAATTACACCAAGCAGAGGGTACAAATACCTTTCATTTGAAGACAATATATGTCGATCGGTTGTGTTCAAGGACAGCCATGGGAAAACAGAGAACTTCAAGCATCTTACAGAAGTACTGACTGCAGGGTAAAGAAATAAAAGAGTCAGTCTCAAGACTTTAAACAAAGGCAACAATTTCAACAATATGTGGATATGTTAATATGCAAATTCTGTCAATATTTTATGAGGGCGAGTAAATGTTGACAGAATTTTCATTTTTGGGTGAAATACTGTACTTCAAGTCTGTTGTACAATGTACATGTGTTTTTATGCATGGCAAACTAAAAGATTTGGTTTCTGAAATATGTTGAACACAACTGTTCTTAAGTTAAGTTAAGTCGTGACGTATTGTCAAGTATTGTCAGCAACATTGTATAACTAGATAACAGATTAGATTTTGACAGAATCGTAAGAATGATTTGGGACGGCCTCAGTACAAATGGTTGAAAATTACTTCTTTTTTTGTAAATAAAATTAAAAGCCTCATTAAAAAAAAATTATTGTTTAAACTTAAGACTTATTTTGAAAGATAATAATACTTTTTTTTTCAGTAAGGTTGCATTTAATAATTACTTATTCAATGTATTTAAGGATTTATTAAATAAATGCTCTTCTCTTGTGAACTTTTCTATTCTTCAAAGAAACCTGAAAACTGTATAATGATTTCCACAAAAATATTAAGCAGCACTGTTTTCAATGTTTCATCAGCACCACATCAGCATCTTAAAATGATTTCTGAAGGATTATGCGACTCTGAAAACTGGAGTTACGGTCATCACATAAACTACATTTTAAAATATTTTATTGTAATTTATATATGGCAATAATATTTCACAACATTAACTTTTTAACTTTATTAAAAAATATTTTATTTTATACTTTATTTAGCTTTATTTTTGCTTATTTCAAAACCTTTATGAAATATTAAAATTTTATATAAATAATATAAATGTATATCTTTTTGACAGACATAAAAAATTGCTAAAATGTTAATAAAATTGTTTTTAAAAAATAAAAAATAAAGATATTAGCATGCAAATCTGCACAATTGCCCCAACCTTTCCAGCAGAAAAAAATACTTGCAGTCGAGTCCTGACAATTCTTATCAGTGTTGATATTAGATTATTTAACACATACATTCGACAGTGATCCATTTTACAGATTTAATGAGTTTAAGTTCTCTCTGAAAGTTAGTTAACGAAAAGTAATTTGATGTTGATGTCACCTACATGATACTCTGGGGGTGGGAGCATCTGTCTGCTTGGGTTTACTGCACTGGAAATATCCCCTAGTCGACGAGTCGTCTTCTGAGAACACAAAAGCAGCTGCAGTTGAAAAGCGAATCAGGCCCAGCACTTTCATGCTTTCCTCTGCCTTGAATCAGACAGTCTACTCATGTTCAATCCGGAGCTGCTGTCAGACAGCAATTCAAACAGGACTATGTGGCAACCCTGACATTGGTTATAATGACATCGATATCTACAGTAATCTGCAGAACAGACGGATATAAAATCAATGTAATGTTTTTATACCTGTCTGCAGCGAGGGAACAGAGTGTGGCTCATAGGAGGTCGTGGGTGGACAACTAGGCAGGGCCTCTGGGAGGTGGAAGAGCTGATCGAAGATGCCGTCTACGATTGTTCGGAGGCGAGGATCCACATTAGGCGAGAGCTGTGTTAGGAATTCGACAGCCCCTACCTCCCGTAGCATTTGGGCTCCGGTTGGGTGCTTTGACATGGAACGGAAACCAAAATTAGATACTACTCAAAACATGCCATCTAGCAGAATAATCTGCCTGGTTCTTTCTGTGGATGCTGACATCCACTTGCACTTTTTTCCCTTCATGATCTGATTGGTAATGAATAGTGCCACTGCAGTGAGGCCCATTAAAACATCACTTCCTGTCATTGAGAACATCTCACTAAATGCAGCCTGGCAATATAAAGACACTCAAATCATTTTACATACCTTCTGTGCATTATAATTACCTTGGACAGCATGCCGATCAACTCCAGAACTTCCTCCTGCAATGGAACCTCTGGAAAATTAAACCATTCCAGAAGGAAGACAAACAGCATCCTTTCTTGGACCAGATCAGGAATGGCGATGAGACCATGATCCAGTTTGCTTCTGATATTTTTAAGAGCCCGAACTCTGATTTCCACTAAGGAGTGCCCTTATGGAGAAAAATAATGATGTATGAATACAGTATAATGCAATGCAACAATTTACACTCTTTACACTGCAAAAGTACTTTTGTATATTTTTTCAATATATTTCAATATTTAAACTTTCTTAAAGGGATAGTTCACCCAAACATGAAAATTCTGTCATCGTTTACTCACCCTCCACGAGAACACAAGGAAAGATATTTTGAAGAATGTTGGTAACCAATCAGTTGATGGTAACCACTGATTTCCCATAGTATTTTTTTTTTCATACTGTGGAAGTCAACCGTTAACTTTAATTCGGTTGCCAAAATTATTTAAAATATCGGTAACACTTTACAATAAGGTTCATTAGTTAACATTAATTAACAACATTAGTAAACATGAACTAAGAATGAAAAATACTTCGACAGCATTTATTAATCTTAGTTCATGTTAATTTCAGCATTTACTAATGCATTATTAAAATCACAAGTTGTGTTTGTTAACATTAGTTAATGCACTGCGCACTAACATGAATAAACAATGAACAACTGCATTTTCATTAACTAACATGTTCATTGTTTGTTAATGTTATTTAATACATTAACTAATGTTAACAAATGACACCTTATTGTAAAGTGTTACCAAAATATTTTATTTTGCGTTCAACAACTGATTCATACAGGTTTGGAACAACTTGAGGGTGAGTAAACAACAGAATTCTAATTTTTTTGGGTGAACTATCCTTTTAAATCAAGATAAATTTGCTTGAGAAGCAAAATTACTTAACCAATTAAGTCTTGTTTTCTGAAAAATGTATCAATTTAATGAGTTTTTGTTTAAAACAAGACAAAATATCTTCCAGTGGGGTCAGAATAATATTCTTGTTTCTGCTTTTAATTTTTTTTTCTTGTTTTAAACAAACTCACACACACAAACTTTGAAACATTTCTCAGAAAACAAGACTTAATATCTTAAGTCATTTTGTGATACAAGCAAATGTAGATATGCGTTTAGATATGTGTACAGCAAAACAAGACAAAACTACTAACGTTAAGCGAGAAATAGATTTTTGCAGCGTATGCATTTTCCAGATACTATAACACAGATTGCAGTTCAACTACACAAGTTTACAAAAAATGTGCAGATTGATTGTTGTTATCAATATCATAAACTAAATACAACAAAGAAAACTTTGACAGACCCTTTGTGCGTGAGCTGCTATGAAAACGCAAGCGCAACAACGTTATATTATCCTTTGTATGACTTCAACAAACTAAAGAAACACTTTTTTGTAAGATACAACAACAATACTAGCATTACTGGCAATTATGCATAAGTTACATGTTATGCCAAATAACAGTTATCTGATCAAAACATACAGCCTCACTTCTGTTTAGCTAATCAGGCTACTTCGATGTCAGCTGTTTGTTTTTTAACGCTCAAAAAGCCGACTGCTTCTCTTATAAACCGTCTTACCGATCTTCTTTATGAGCGATGATAACTCCATAGTTGTTTATCTCACAGGTGGAAAACAAAACGGACTACATTTACTGTAGATCAACGGCGGTTTTCGGTTAAACGTCACATCCTTGTCACCACGGGCAACGTCGCGGGTCTGTTTTCAACTAACGCGCCACTGTCATGCACTTCCGGTATATGTCAGATATAGCTACATTTACATTCACATTCAGTCATTTTGCAGACGCTTTTATCCAAAGCGACTTACAATATATGTGAGATATGTGAGAGAGGCCGTGCAGATTTGTTTGGGCTTTACAACAGCTTAAAACAAACATATATTTTGCTAAATATAAAGAATATAAATCAATAATTGTATTCTGTAGGCCTACATAATTTATCTGAATGCACTCTTATGAACATGAAAGAAAAGTACATTTTTAGCATAATAATGCTATTAATTTACTCTTGTTTTTATTTTTTTTCTCTAAAAGTTGTAGATTACTAAATAATCTATTTTTAATTATTTTATTTACAACTGGGCCAGTTTTTATTAAGCTACTAAAGTTTTCAATACTAATTACTATACATGTAATATAGAAATAGACCTACTTAGTAGCCTACCAGTGTAAAATAAAACTAATAGCCTACTAACACAGATAAATAAATAAAAAATATCTGAATGTACTCTTATGAAAATGTAAGAAAATGTATATTTTTAACTTAATAATGATGCTATTGATTTACTCTTGTTTTTCTCTGTAGCAAAAGTTGTAGATTACTATTTATTTATCTATTTTTTTTTTTTTTTCAGTTTTTATTAAGCTACTAATGCTTTCAATACTAATACATATAGTCCTACTATAGCCCCCCATTGTAAAATAAAACTAATACTAACACAAATAAATAATACTCAGTGAAAGAAAGTACTTAACCTTCAGTTAAGGTGAGCCTCAGGAAGTCAAACTAAATATTATTGTACTATTGTACTTTCTATTCATTTATGTGGTTTGCAGTTTTTGCAACCCTGTTACCAAAATGTACATTCAACAGAAAAACTTTGTTTGTGTTCCACAGTTTAAAACAGAAGTCTTAGATGTTTAAAAAGACATGAAGGTGAGTAAATGATTTCATTTCTGGATAAACTGTCCATTTAAATCTAGCTTCATTTTATGTTAAAGCTTTTATGTTAGAAAACAGTGTATAACATTTCTAATAATTCTCACAGTAGTACACAGTGGATTTGTGCCTTTATTCATGCTATGAAAAAGTCATGAGACACCAAATTGTACCATATTTGATGAATGTGCATGTTGATCTCCAGTTTTAGAGGACTTGATGACCTACAAGGTATCTTTTATTGATTTCCTGGGTGGCATTTGTACTGTGACTCTTTTCACTAGCTAGAAATGTCACTGTTCATTACAACACTGATACCTTTATAAACCACACTGTTTACACACAATAATATATATTACAGTGAGATGAGTACATTGATCTGATTTAATTTCCAAACATGATCAGCGTACTAAACATTTTTTAGGCATCATTGCGAATCCCATCAACTTTCTAGAAACCTCAAACATTGTATAATAATGGTGTGCAAAGACTCTAAAGCTTTATATGATTTTACTGGTTATATTTATTTGGTGACTAAGATTTTCACACTCTGGATGGTGACATATGACAACACAGTAGGATCCTCAAAAGTGATAATTAAAAGACTTCTAGATTTTGATGGACGGCCCAGCAGGCATACATTTTTTAGGTGACAGAGGACAAAGCTGTGATATTGTATGATTTTAGAAAGCTGCGATAGATATTAAAATTAATACTGCACATATATTTATTTTTTCATAAAAATACACAGTTGCATCACAGGCAGAGCATAACTGATATTAATTTAAGTATATAGGCTTAAGACATTATAAACAATTCAAAACAGAAAAAAAAAAAAACATTATAAAGACATTTGAATATTCCTGAGCACAGTACATACATTGCAATTAGTTAAAGGAACGGTTCGCCACTAAATTAAAATTAGCTGACAATTTACTCACCATCTGGCCATCCAAGATATAGATTGTAGATGTAGAGTTTGTTTCTATATTGGATTTATCACTACATCACCTGATCCTCTGCAGTGAATGGGTGCCGTCAGAATGAGAGCTCAAACAACTGATAAAAACATCACAATAATCCACAGTAATACACATGACTGCAGTCCATCAATTAACATCTTATAAAGAGAAAAGCTGTGCGTTTGCAAAAAAACAAATCCATCATTAAGACATTTTTAACTTTAAACAAGTACTCTATTAATAATACTGCTTTCTCCAGTGAAAGAGTCTGAATAAGGAGAGAAATATGCACAGGTCAAGCACCATTTCCAAGCAAAAACTGTCCAAAACAGTTCTAAACAAATATGTTGATGGATTTTGGTGTGAGGACAACATGGACATTTATTTACTGGAGGAAGTGTTATTTTTTGGTCAGAAGTGAGAAAGTGTTTGAAGTTAAAGCTTCTTAGTAATATATTTGTTTCTTACAAACACACGCATATTTACACTTCACACAATGTTAATTCAGCTGACGGCACCCATTCACTGCAGAGGATCCACTGGTGAACAATTGATGTAAGTATTCTGATGAAGAAACAAACTCATCAACACCTTGAAGGTGCAGAAATTTTAAGCAAATTTTCATTTTTGGGTGAACTATTCCTGGTATTTTAATCTCTGAATATAAATCCATTGTATATTTGTTATGACATGTTTATTATTTTATTTTATTGTCCTTGATAAATATCCCAAGATCTTCATCATCAAATAAACGGATGTCTTGTGTATCTGTGTTTCTTTATTAATAACAATCTTGAATCAATAACAGCTCACACTTTCTACAGCACAGTCTGATGAGCCTACAATCCACAAAGATTGATTATATAACATTTTGGGCTGATTTCATAGGACAGGTCTTCTGGATAGCATCGGATGAGTTTTCCACCTTTCTTCCATCTGTCTTTATATCAGAACTAAATGCCTGTATGTGGCGGATGAAATATGATTTAAACACATAAATGTTCACCATGTGCTCACTGTGATAGACCCTGCTGATAATCAGCCTAGATCTGAGATCAGTCATTCAAAGCATTTCAGCCTGAGGAAACAGACTGCACCTTCAGATGAATGTGTCCTGGGTTCGGTATGATTCATCACCTCCTCTGGAACACTGAAGCCTCACTGTCCAAATCACTCTATTTGTCTAAAACACCACAGTGCTGTGGTCTCCTCCCTGAGCGGTCCGACCGGTTGATATGACTCTCAGCACATCCCTGACCTGAAGACCTTTGGACTGATTTCCCTGTTTTATTTTCCACATGGCTGTCTCTTTCTGATATGCGAACCTGCGATACGGAGAGGATCGCTCTGCGTCTTTTCCCACTGTGAGATAAAGTGCTTGGCTGATGAACCAAATCTATCGCCCTGGCTTGCACCCATGCTCCTGCCCGGACTCATCATGAATATTCCGCACTAAGAGTCCAATATGGAACATAACCCAAACACATTTGATATCGCAAAGACCAGGTAGACACTCCGATTTCTTATTTGGTTATTTTGAAACTCTTTAGACTTTTTATGACAGTGAGCGAGTTGTAGGGGTTATCTGGAAAAATGCCGATTTTGCTTTGTTCAAGTCACCGTGAAATTGGACATTTCAGTTTTTTTAATGGAATATTATGGGGTTTGCTAGAAATAATTTATCTGTACATAATTGTTTTTGTTTTATTGAAAAACATTAACTTCCCCTCCCCCTCACAACACCATCTCTTCTCTGATGATATGTGCACTGACTCAATGGTGGGACAATTATTTCTTCCCTCCAGCTCCAGTTACTCACATGAGATCACAGCAATTAACAAACAACAATCCAGTTAATTTCAGATGGACATAATCAATATAGAGCGGTGTAGGTGTGACGTCAGAACCCGGAACACTAATTCACCGTTGATTCCTTCAAGATTTTCCTACATGGGCTTTTATAATGGGGTTTTTCAATTTATGAGTAAAAAAAAAAAAACCTGTGGTAAACATAGCTTGAAAATACTTTGGCCATTTGTTCTACAACACAAACTACACACACTCACACCCCAAACTGTCTTATCTAGCTACTTATTAGAAACATATGTTTTCAAATATAAACATGACTGCTTTGAAATTTGTTTTATACGTCACAATAGATAAGTAAAAACTATTTGACCCAAAAATGAAAATTTGCTGAAAATGTATTCACCCTAATACATTACATCCCTTGCTTACCAATGGATCCTCTGCAGTGAATGGGTGCCATCAGAATATATATATATATATATATATATAAAAAAACCTTGCAAATAAATTTCTTCTCGCATGACGTGTTCACTTGCACGAAGGCAGGAAAACAACTTCTTCCCTCCAACAACTTGTCACTCACATGAGATCGCAGCAATTAGCAAACAACAACAATCCAATGATTCAATCAATTCCTGATCGATAAAATCAGTTCTCACCCATATATTTTTCTTCTCATTAGAGAAGTCGTTTCCCTCAGGTATATGTCATGATAGAGGAAAAAACTGAAAGAATAACAGAAATTATTATAATAAATAATATAATACATGCTATTCATTTATTTGTGCATTCATTCGTTTGTTTGTTTGTAATTAATAGCATAACACATTCAGGAAAGAATTTTTATTAATAAAAAAAAAAAAAAAAAAAGTGCAATGTTATTATGCGAGCATGAATTTATGCAACCGCTTCATTTCACTCACATTACTTTTTCTTTTTTTTCCATAAAATAAAATGCCTAAATGGCTAAATCATTGCAACACTGTAAAACCGGATAAGTTAATAGAACTCAAAAAAATAGTTGAAACTGATTACATCGAAATTTTTAAGTTAAATTAACTCAAAAGAAACATAATTTAAGTAAATGTTACTAAGTCATTTTAACTGATAGTAACTTAAATCTTACAAGTTACTATAACAGTATTGATCAAGTTAATTTTACAAGGAGTTTTTGAGTTCACAGAACCAATTAAAATTAATTAAAGATGACTTCATTTTTTTTTGTTACATTACAATTAAGTTTACCGTCGTAAAAACATTATAGTTTTAATAAATAACTATACACCAACTATACTCATTCTGAAATAAAAAACAAAAATGGGTTAATACAGACAATTTAAATGCAAGTTACTCTTTTATTAAGCAACCACAAATCATTAAACAAAACATCAACATTAAATTGTTCAACATCAACTGGAAATACATTCTCCAAAACAGTGCAAGGTCCTTGAAAAATGAGCTGAGATAGTAACTGTCACTTTTAGAAGTGGACAATATGGATATCTGGATATCACTCAGCTGTAAACACTTCCCTAAAATAGGAACACTTCCAAAATTCACCTCTAACAGTAACTTTAGAAATATAAAAGTTATACAAGAATAGAATATACGAGAAAGATTTCAAAATAGAGCAATGTATTTTTTTTTTTTTAAACTGTCATTTCTATGAGTGGATGAACATGGTACTGTATATGGAATGTACACCATTCCAGAAAAACCAACTGAGAAAATGTTCTGAAAATTCAATACTAGAAAAAATAAAATACACAATTCACTAAAAGTGACAGAAGTGAAAGTTTAAATGAAATGTCAAATAAAGGAGTACCTTTGTTAAAACACTGAGGAAACTCTACTGACAAAAGTTCATTTTTAAGACTCAATGCTCTGGGTCTCCGCTTCCCATCCTCCAGACCCATCAAGACTTTCCGGGTAAAGTCAAATGTATTGTCCAACTCTTTTGGGGAACTTAGATCCAAGGCGTAAGTTAGTCCAAAAAGCATGACAAATGCATGAGCCAACATGGGGAAATCGTTAACTATGTTACCCAAAGTGCAACTTCAGTCTTCTCTGAGCAGAAGAACATGGCAACTGTTGAATTGTCACTAATGGAGAGAAGACGAAGTGATAAATCTTCAGCGTCTGGTTCATCATCAGATTGTTCTACCGGAAGACAAAAACAGAGTGATGTTACTCTAAACTTCCAAAGGCTGACTGCTAATAAATGACATGTATTTACATCTACTCCAAACCATTCTATCCCATACAATAACTACATTATAATTGATAGCCTATTTTCAAAACCTGCAATTAGAACTTGAATGACATCTGAATGGAAGGTGAGATTGTTGATTACTGAACAGTTTCAGGTTGCATTGATTTTCATAGTATTTTTTTCTATACTATGGAAGCCAGTTCAAACCAAAACGGTTTGGTTATCCAACAATCTCTCCTGCCATTCAGATGTCATTCAGGCTGTAGTTCCAGGTTTTGATTATATCCTTTATAATTGTAGTAATTCTTTGGTCTTCTGCAAAAGTGTAAATGAGGACTAGACAGCATTTTCATTTTTAGTGATCTCTCTCACAATTCTAAAGGTGATGATACACGGGGCAACATTTTTGAGCAATGTTGCTTGGGCACTTTCCCATTCAGAATGGGCAACAAATTTCTATCTGGATACTTTAGATCGGTCGTGTGCCCTGTGTCTCATTTTTTGCCCAGCAAAATTGCTCAAAAAGTTGCCCCGTGTATCATAGGCTTAAGCAACATGATCACTTACATCCCCCATCTTGAGAACGTTGGAGTCATCCTCAAGCAGATAGGCGGAGGGAGCACGGAGGACAGCAGCTCATCATGGACATCATTGACAGCAGCATGGATGTTAATATTTCCTTCAGAGTGAGAATTAGAGACTTGAGTATGAGAATCTTGATTTAACATGGAATCTAATCAGCATAGCCACACAATACTATGCGTCACCCTAAAACGTCTGTATATGTATAACAACACAACCGAAATCACTCAAAATCAACCCTATCAGCCATTAAGAAGAGTAACCACTCACCTGAAGTGTCACATATCCTGAAGAGCTGACTCAGTACTTCAGACACTTTTCCTGTCGGATCAACTTATTTCTGGTTCTTCAGGTTGACGTTTACTCACCCTTCAGCCAACCAAGATTTAAGCTACTTTCTTTCTTTAGTAGAACACTAAAGATGATTTTTAACTGAAGTCGTGTTCCTTGATGATTCATAAACTTCAAGTCAACAGGTGCCACCAATTTGTAAGTTTAAAAGCAGATACAGACAGCACATTATAACATTACACTGCTGTCTATGCAGGGTTAGAAAGCTCTCAGATTTCATCAAAAATATCTTAATTTGTGTTCTGAAGATGAACGAAGGTCTTACAGGTTTGGAACGACATGAGGCGGAGTAATTAATGACAGAATGTTCATTTTTAGGTGAACTATCCCTTTAAATATAAAACATTTTCAAGTGGGATAAGAAAAATATTTTTACCTGTGACTCCATTTTAAAGCAGGCCAGCAATTCAGGATCTCACCAATCTGTAGGTTCCAGTATCTCTATACAATGAATGCGTATTAAAATTAATAATTGGACATCAATATACCAAACTAAACTTCCAGCTGCTTCACTTTTATCCTGAAAAGAAACAGATTGAGAAGATAGTCAGGTTGTAATATTTTCTTTTTTTATATATATTTATACTGTATAATTTGCTCTTTAAAATGTTACATTTTAAGCAAGAACACAAATGCCTTAGGTAAATAACACAAGCTTTACTGGTATGGCTTGAGCCAACAACTTGAATACATATAACGTTAAATACCTGTCCTTACAAAAATGTACAACTCGTGGAACAAAGTAAATCAAATTATTGAGAAACCGTTTCAAACCTCTATGAAAATGATTTTACTTTATGTCCAGCAATGTGAGCCAGCCAATTAAATATACGAATCAAAACAACTTGTTACCCAAAAACTTTTTTAATGTGTGCACACTCAATGCAAAAAAACAGACTTTATATATAGAAATAAATCTAAATACAGTTGCTTCATCAATTCAATCGATTTTTGACCTTTAGTGAGGCGGGATAAAATGGTTCAAATAATTTGCAAATGCATAAAATACATCAACTGCTAAGACACTAAACACATTTAAAGAAATAATGCAAGGAACTTAGGTTAACTCACCAGTTGCGCGGGCAGCACGATGAAGAGAAGCTCATCACCGGCAGGTTCAGAAAACCGCATGCCGCGTTTCGCCACAAAGGTCCTCGCAGGCAACACCACAGCAAATTCCCGATCGAAAAATATCCCCTCCTACGTTATTTTTATAAAATACGAGCGAGTGTTGCAAACTTATTTTAAAAAATCCGAGGCGAGTCAGCGCAATAACAACATGGCGTCTTTTCAGCAGCTAGTTGAGGGCGGAGCACGTAAGCACGTGCGTGACGTCAGACGGGGTTGTACTAAAATGATTTGAGTACCCTGCCAAAAACAAATGAAAGCATTTGAGTGCTGTAAACTTAAAATTACATTTTTTCACTAATTACTCAAATAATTAGAGGCAAATGAATGTTTTTATGTCTTTTGAGTAATTACAACCCAATTCCTTTATGAAAGATTTACTATTTGGTCTTACAGTGAATTAGAGGCATAATAATAATAGTAAACATCCAGTACAATCTGAATTTAAAAACCACACACATTTCTAGTTTTAGTTCTAGTAGCATCCATAAAAGGTGGCAAAAAAAGCTGAAAAAATATCTAAAGGGCTGAAGTAAAAACATAAAGTGACATAACATGCCTCATGCTTTTACAATGCATACTTTAACATTACACAACCAGGCCATCATCATTACATAAGGACACTAATTCAAACCGTTTGCACAACATCCAGAGTTCTTCAAAGCACATTTACACCCAAATGACCCAAAAAGCATAAGCTCAGTTTAAAGACAAAGAGCAAGCCATGTTTTGCATGCTTAAGTAAATATCATTGGTGTTTTCTTTGCATACATTAATTGCATTCTGCTCTAGTCGTATGTGGCTGACTCATTACATTCAGTGCGGCTCCAGCTGTTTCAGGTGTAATTAATGCAAACTCTCTCAGACCCTTTAAGGACTCTCCATGTGGAGCGAGCAGAGGTTTTGAAGGACTAGCTCGCGGATCGCCTTTCCTGCATGCTAATGCATCCAGAGCATGCACTTGTTGACTTGAAAGGAAAAGAGGGCATACGCTAAAGAGGTAAACATGATCAATCCAATAAATGACCCCCGACCGGAGAGCAAGAGCCGCACCAAATAATCTCAGACAACAAAAACCCAAGTGGTCCCACTGGTACCATCACTGTCTGACATGTCTGTAATACACGTCTTCCGCTCCACTGCAAGTGTTGAAGATATTAGGGTGGGCACCGAGGGACCTCTGACAACCGCCCCCCTAGCGAAAACAGTCAAGCTGAAGGACTAAATCAATGTGAGAGATGCTGCAGACATATTGAGCAAATAATTTCTGGCTCATGCAGCTTTCATACAAGATAGGAAGAATCATATGCAATATGACAAATGATAATCTCCTGATTTAAAAGACAGAAAAAGCATGCAATGTAAAGAAACCCTGTTTATCTTTATATAAAGATTCTGGTTTGTCTTCTAAAACCCCTTTATAAGCATGACTGTGCTCTTTTAACAAATCAGGTTTTCTCCTCCTCTCTGCATATAGTGTGGTTCAGTTTGATAAGCTCTAATAGGGGCATGTAATTAGACTCTTTGCATAGAGGCTGTCTCTGCACAAAGAGCTCCGGCAGGTTCACCACCGCATTTTATTAACTTGACAGTTTAACTTTAAGGGTGGGAAAAAACAGCATCCCAGAGTAAGGCTCAAATTAGCCCAACAGCAGTAAACACAATTACCCACTTTAAAACAATACTGACACTAATTAGGCCACCAATGAATTACTTTAAAGTTCATGCTTTATCTCAAATAACACCGCAACGCGTAGGAAAAAAAAACAAAAAAGAAGATAGCGACCTGACAAAATATTCATAAATTACATTAGTTTCGAAAAATAATATAAATATATGTATGTGTTTATTTGTTTTCATTATTAAGCATATTTAATATCCACTACCATTTCAGAATATATATATATATATATATATATATATATATATATATATATATATATATATATATATAAATAAAATTCAAGCCACATGAAAAACTGTGTTGATCTGAGAGTTAATAATTTTAATAATAATAATAATAATAATAATAATAATATCATATTATCAGGTTAAACTGCAACTAAAGGACACAACACAATTTAAACTTGTTTATAAGTGGTTTTGTTAATTCAAGCTGCAACCTTGTATTTCTATCTATCTATCTATCTATCTATCTATCTACTGTATATATATACATATATACACAAATCTGACACTTGTGAAAATGCACTCAAGAAAAATCTGATACTCCTGAAAATGTTTTGCATTCAGCATAAATAAATTTGACTGAAAAATTAGCAGGAATTAAAATGAATAAATTATAGATAAAGGGAAAAACATATGAAAGTTTGACACAAAGTCATATGTGATTAGATTTGAAGCAGATGTGTACAATGAATGAATGAATGAATGAACAAACAATGAACGAATGAATGAATGAATTAAAACACTCTGACACCCTCCACTTGCATATTTCATATAATACATTAATAATAGACTTTTAATTTCAGATAACACACTTTTTCATAAACACTTTAATATACACTGTAAAAAAATCCAATTAACAAAATGTTGGAAGGGCAAAAATATTTAAGTTGAACTAATTTTATTGCTTGGGCTTAGTTGAGAAGACATATTATATTAGGTCTGCACAAATATATATTAAAAACATTAAATGAATGGTTATTTTCAAATCCAGTCAACATTCAGAACGCAGAATGTTGACACAGCGTTTCTGGTCTCGTGAAGGCTCTTTGGAAGAGAAGTTCGTCGAATCGTTTCACAAGGCTGTTCAAAGCGTCTCAGTCAGTTCCCTAGGTAGTGAATCACTAGATAGTGAACACGAGATCCTGCACTGGGGAAGACTGTGGCTCAGTGAACACTACAACTGATCAATCAATTTGTAAAACCTCACCACTGGTATTTATCAACAACAGGCAGAACTGTTATATTTTGATATTATTTTTATGCTATTTGAGGTAACTTAGCCCTATAATATGAAATGTACATGTTCTATTACTAATCCAGTCAGCATCAATGCTCCCTGTTGTGCAATGGATTGTGGAATGGATTTGTACCAAAAAAAAAGGTTGCAACTTCTGTTTCATCACACATTTAATTAACTGATATTGATACATTGTAAATGATTTAAAAGGCATCATTTCATTTTTTTTAACTTAGAATTTATTTATTTTTCTCCATCAGGGTGTAGCCAAAGGTTTCATTGGTGCTTTGTCATCGTTGCAAGATTTCAGATGCTGGCCAGTCAGTTCTCCCAGGCACCAAACACTGGCTTGTGACCAGACCACTCCACTGCAATTACATACTGTGTGTACTTTCAAGACTAGGAGTTTATTGTTTTTATTCCAGGTAATATGTGTAAATGTTTAGAGTTTTTACTACAATTATAATGTGCTTTACTGTTCTCAGTGGCATCTACGCTAATATTAGTCTGTTTCATTCTTACACTGAGGTGAATGTAGCCACCCAGATCCAGTCCGTATCCAGACCAGATGGTGGATCAGCACCTAGAGACAACCTCGATGGCCCTAAATGTCAGCAGAGACCATGTCAGCTAGATGAGCTCCAGAGACAGATCCCCTCCGAAGACCTCGTTGGCCATCGGGACAAGACCACAAGAACCAGACAAGTCCTCTGCTCAATCTGATCTGTGTTGCAGCCTAGAATTAAACCACGCCATGCTGGTTTCGAATGGCAGAGGAGAACTGCCCCCTGACTGTGCCTGGTTGCTCCCAAGGTTTTCTACTCAATTTCTGTAACCGATGGAGTTTTGGGTCCCTGCCGCTGTCGCCTTTGGCTTGCTTAGTTGAGGACGCTTGGCTGATTGCACAGACATTATTGGAAGAGAGCTGATGTCAACACCGAATCACCAATGAACTGACTTTAACTGGAAAAATGACTTGTTAATGTCCTCTTGCATTATTGACAAACTATTTTCCTGTTTGACTCTGTAAAGCTGCTTTGACACAATCAGTATTGTATAAAGCGCTATGTAAATAAAGGTGACTTGATTTGATTTTATATACTGTAACACTTACATTTATGTACTTTAACACCTGGTTCATTTTTTTTTTTTTTTTTTTTACTTCTGCCTCATTTTAAAGATGTAATTGTGAACAGTAATAATATTTGTAAATGTTTGTTTGCCAACATTTTGTTTAGCTTGTTTAGTTTTTTCTTAGTTCATTTTGCAGTTGTATTACAGATGTAATGCTTGTCAACTGGAGCTTTAAAGGGATAGTTCACCCAAAAATGAAAATTTGCAGTTAATTTACTGACTGTCAGGCCATCCAAGGATGTAGGTGACTTTTTTTTTCTTCATTCCTGTATGTTTAGTTTGTATGAAAAATGTTATAAATGGAGATTATTAAATAAAGGCTATTATGTGTTGTAAAGTGTGTGTTTTTAGTGATTGATAAACACCAGTTAATCATTTTTAATAATTTTGTTAAACTATAAAAATATATGCTTATGTTTTTCCCCAGCAATTTCTTATGATGCCCAAATAATAAATCTTAGTTGAGGTAACATATAAAACACATAGAGTAAACGGTTAAATTTTAATTTACACAACTTTCTGTAGTCTTCTGAATGTTTGACCAATTAAAACATTTTAGTTGAATGGACTATAAAACTAGTTCAGTAAAGGTTGAGCCAACTAAATAACAATTCAGATAACACTTTGAAGTCAGAAATTGACTGAACGTAAAATTTCTGTGGAACTAGTTACTAAATAATAATTAGTTGAAACTGCTTGAAATCTTTTACAGTGTAAGGTATGAAATATTCTCTTGCACTCAAAGTCTCAAACCTTGTCAAGTCGTCAAGTCATATTATGTGATGGCTTGCACACCAAATGTGAATTTACATGTATAAAATAAAATATAACAACCTTTCCCATGGAGTTTTGTCCTCTGTAGAGGACATTATACTCTGAGACGTTACATGTCACAGTTTTAAGTCTGGACGTCCTGTACAGAGCACATTCAGGGCTTTTCAGAGATAACCCAAATGATTGGATGTTTCACCATGACAACTCCCTCTCCTTGGTCTTTAAAAATGGCTGACATTAATTTAGTGATCAAGTGTAACCACCTATGGAAATATGATAATATTTTGTAATTATCATTTAAATCTGACTAATTGTCAAATTGTTTGTCATAAATCAACATCTCAGGAAAATGTTATGGGGTTTCAAATCAAAATATGACCTTCTGTTATGAAACAGGACATCGATTTCATACATGTCCACTGCAGAGGACACCAGGAGTTAAATCATGTTTATTACACATTTTAGGAGACACAACAAATGAATAGAGAAAAAATTATATATCAATATTCCTATTAAATATTAGATATTATTATGAAAATCTTGCTAATTAGTACTCCCATTATTGCACTTATTTGTTCATTCTACTGTAAAAAGTGATAAGTTGACCTAACTTTAAAAAACTGAGGAAACCCATTGCCTTAAAATTATTAAGTAAATAATAATAATAATAATAAAAAATTAAGTGAACTTGACAATTCACTTAACTTATTTTTTTAAATTATTATTTACTTAATAATTTTAAGGCAACGGGGTTCCTCACACTGTAAAAAGTGATAAGTTGACTTAACTTAAAAAAATTGAGGAAACCCGTTGCCTTAAAATGACTAAGTACCGTAAATAACAACTTTTTAAAAAAGTTAAGTGAACTTGACAATTCAGTTAACTTATTTTTTAATTATTATTTACTTAATAATTTTAAGGCAACGGGTTTCCTCATTAAGTTAAGCCAACTTATCACTTTTTAGAGTGTATGTTGACCCCAAAACACATTAATATGCAAATTAAATGCAGTTTATAGATACATTGTATGTATGTATATGGAAAAACTAGTTTATGGCCATTTTACACACATTTTGCATACAAGAAAATGTTTTTTTTCAATGAAAACTTGATTTGTGATTAAAACAAAAAATCCCCCTGTTTTTACATTTTCATGTCTATTCATGTCTTTTTATTTTTTTAAAATCAGGACTTTTTAAAGTTCCGATGTCCTCTACAGAGATATGGTACATATCCTACTTAAGTTGTCGAAATATTACTATGTTATATAGTATATATCATGGTTTGCTGTCCAACAACTGTGAATTTACGTATTCATATTGGCTATTTCACGTATAAATAAATACAAAAATAAATCCCAGTCCAGACGTCCTCCCTCTTGTTATCCTTTCAGAGTCTTTTCCCATAATGCAACAGTCAACAAAGGAAGAGGGAGAGAAACGGGCTGTAGCCAAAGTGGCTAGCTAGCACAAAAAAGAGGAAGAGAGAAATGGGGAATGTTTCTCTCATCTAACGGGCAAATACAGCTGAGGAAAAAACAGCCTCAGCTCTTCACGTGCATGAGATGATGACAGACCATGAGCAGTGGGTGTTTATGTAGTTAAGCAGCTCTTGTTCGTGCGAGGGAGCTGTTGCTGGATTAGTTTAGCAGCTAATTTAGCAGTCTGTTATTAGCAATCTAATGCTAAATGCAACCCTTGTCGTCAGATTTACAGACACGTTCGACCCAGATCCATCTTTCTGAAACAGGAAAGGGGGATTCAGCTCTATTTAAAGTGGTAAGTGGACATAATTTGTTGTATGTACGTTAATATTTACACTCTCTATTTGTGTCGAACACGATGAAGGTCCCGTAGCTTGCTAGCTAAGTCAGGGCCTGTTCATTTTGCGAGACAAAGTTGCAGAGTTTGATGTGACAGTCCAAACTTAAAAGCATATTATAATTGACTAATCTTCGCATTTTTTTTTTTTTTTTTTTTTTAAGTTATGTGTTGCTTCATGATTATTGAGTTAGATACAGTCGTATCATATTCAAGCTAAATGTGTTGATATAAAGGCCTGTCTCAGTTCTTCAGTGAGCTGCTGTTTTTGAGGAACACCATGAACGATTATAAGTAAATGCATTCAAAGCAATACTTTTTGGGTTTAAATTTTGTGAATGACGTGTTTGTAAACTGATCTAGGTTAGCCTTTGAGATTGCACCTGTGTTGATTTGAACATAGTAAAATACAAGTCAAATAATAAACATTAAATGTCAGACCTGACAGTTTTGTAGCATTATATATAATATTTTAAATCCTTGTCACTAATATATTATGTTACACATGTTTGAAATGTTAACTTGGACTCATCTGACAGCCTACCTTGACCATTTTTCAAAGTAAATGTGTGAAAAGTGCGAACCAGTAGTAAACATGTACTAATTGTGTATTTGTGAATGTAAGCATGATTAATAAATGTGGCCCTGGACGACAAAACCAGTCTTAAGTGTCAATTTTTCGAAATTGAGATTTAGACATCATCTGAAGGCTTGAATAAATAAGCTTTTCGTTGATGTATGGTTTGTTAGGATCTGACAATATTTGGCTGAGATACAACTATTTGAAAATCTGGAATAGGTGCAAAAAAATCAAAATACTGAGAAAAACGCCTTTAAAGTTGTCCAAATGAAGTTCTTAGCAATACATATTACTAATCAAAAATTAAGTTTTGATACATTTACGGTAAGACATTTACTAAATATCTTCATGGAACATGATCTTTACTTAATATCCTAATGATTTTTGGCATAAAAGAAAAATGGATAATTTTGACCCATACAATGTATTTTTGGCTATTGCTACAAATATACCCCAGCGACTTAAGACTGGTTTTGTGGTCCAGGGTCACAAATGTGATTTGTGGAATTGGCAGTGCAAACTGGATACATTAAAAACTAGGTAATGATTATCTAGTTAAATGTAAGTATTTGTAGCTTTGTTTGGTTCTCATGGTCATGGAAATTCTACAATTTTCAGATAATATTGAAATCAATTTTCAGGCCTTTTAAGAAGGAAAGAAACTGAAAATATGAAGTTGTGAAATAAAAAGGAAGTAAACACTAACTAATAGTGCACTCAGCAATCTGGTCCAGGAATCATATTTCTCAAATAAAGACAAGGCAATGCTAATTCTACATACAATACACAGAATGTGATATAAATATGACAGCAGGAAACTGGATATAGCTCAGCATAGTGCAAAGTTGCTCACTCTAACTCTCCACATTTAATTCGCACAAACATACTGTCACACACAGACACGCATACATTTTTATACAGAATGCAATGCACTCTTTAGCTGGATTTTACAAAATCTGCAAGGTTTATGGGTCTAAATGCAGATTTTCTGAATGTTAGAAGTTTTAAACTTGTAGCATTTGCTTGTGACATAATGAAGATGGAAAATGGGAATCCTGTGCGTCTGCACTTTGGCTGTGGTCAAAATAGTCAAGTCCCACTCTTGACACTTATCAGCCACACACACACAAAAAAAAATCCAAACACTGGCCGATATATCAGATGACTTGAAAAGTCATGATAAATCAAAAAGAGTAAGAACTATGCATGTTTTTTTTTTTTTTTTTTGTTATTTCACTTTTTATATGAAGTCTTCTCTCACCTTTTGCAGATGATGAAGGCTTTGGCGTTCACATGATTGACATTTCCCAGTCACATGGCCAGACTCTGCGGTTAGCATCCTTCGGTCAGCAGATAGGACCGTCCCATGCCCTCACCTGACTGGGTGTACAAGGATGAAGAAGATCAGTCTGAAGACGATCAGAAAGTCACTTAACATAAAGGGCAAAGAAGATGGGGATTTTGTCATGCTCCAGCAGCCATCTTTAGCGGCCGAGTTCACCAAGGATGACTCTCTCTTTGGAGGCTGTTACACCAAAGGGCTGGTAGGTTGCGATCTTAATGGGGAGGATGAGAAGGGTCATAAGAACCGATCGAAGAGCGAAAGTCTTATGGGCACTCTAAAGAGGAGACTGTCTACCAAACAGAAAGCGAAAGTCAAAGGAGGCCCCACCACGGTGGGCTCTGGAGATGATGACGACACCTTCTCTTCCTCGTCGGTCCCGATAAGCTTTAATGAAGTCAAAGCCCAGCGGCCCTTAAGATCCTCGTCCCTCCGAAGCCATCATTACAGCCCTTCTCCATGGCCTTTCCGGCCAGTCGTCTCTGAAGAGGCTTGTATCAAGATGGAGGTGAAAGTCAAAGCTATGGTCCACTCCCCCAATCCCAGTCCCTCCCTCAATGGCATCAGAAAGGAGTTCCATGACATCCAATTAGAAGGTCTGTTCCAGGATCAGAGCGAGTCTCTGAAGGACATGGATACTCAGAGTGGCAACTTGCATTTGAACATTGAGGATCATGTGCCTATTGGACTCACACCTCAGGACTACATCCAGTACACAATGCCTTTAGATGAGGGAATGTACCCAGATTCATCCCAATCCTTCTGCTTGGATGGTCCCTCGCCAATGGAAGTGGTCGATCAGGTTGAATCTAGCTCGTTGCACGTGGATCAGGGCCCAGATGACCACGATCTCATGCCATCGGACATTCTCATGGAGCAGGCAGTGAACGGACACCTTCCTGGTACTCCAGCGATGGTCCTTTCCAACTCCAGAGCCGACACACCATTATTTTCTCCCTCCCTGTCACCTCTTTCCAACAATGATATTCCAAGGACCCTCTCCGGGTTCAGTGGTGCAGACTCTCATGTTGTCGAGAGAGTGAGGCACCACCTGAACTTTGACCCCAGTTCCGCTCCCGGTGTTAGCAGGGTGTACGATTCTTTCCAAAGCAGCGGACCCATGGTTGTAACAAGCCTTACAGAGGAACTTAAAAAACTGGCCAAGCAGGGTTGGTACTGGGGACCTATAACTCGATGGGAGGCTGAGGAGAAGCTCATCAACCTTCCAGACGGCTCTTTTTTGGTGAGGGACAGTTCAGACGATCGCTATCTCCTCAGCCTAAGCTTTCGGTCACAGGGAAAGACGCTTCACACCAGGATCGAACATTCGAACGGTAGATTCAGCTTTTACGAGCAGCCAGACGTAGAAGGTCACACTTCCATCGTAGATCTCATCGAGCACTCTATAAAAGACTCTGAAAATGGCGCATTCTGTTACTCCAGATCCCGTCTACCGGGGTCCGCCACGTACCCCGTTCGCTTGACCAATCCCGTTTCGCGGTTCATGCAAGTCCGTTCCCTGCAATATCTTTGCCGCTTTGTTATCCGACAGTACACGCGGATAGATTTGATTCAGAAACTGCCTTTACCAAACAAAATGAAAGATTATTTGCAGGAGAAGCACTACTGAACGGATTGTAGTGGGATATGGTAGTAAATTGCACTTTTTGTTGAGTGGCGCGTTCTTAAAACAGTTTACATATATGGAGGTCAGGTGATCAGCTGCGTAGGTTGACTATCCGATCTTCCCACAGATATATGCGGTTAATTTGTTGTTGCTCAGATTCAGTGTTTTACATTTTGCAGGTCTTTTCGGAGCAACGTGGTAACTCTAGAAACTATTTAGGATTGGGATGCCATGCCTAATACACATATTCATTGTTTATATGAATATGTTTTGCAGTAATGCTAATACTCTTATCAAAGCTTGGATTTGAGGATTGGATGTTGCATTAATGTGCTTCATTCATCAATAGTTTTGCTGTAGTGTAAAGGTGTGGTCACATTGGCAAAATTTCTGCAAAAATTCGCGAGCAAAAGAGTTCTATTTTCAACAGTGAAGCACAGCTAAAATAGAAATCATCTTTCTGTTGGTCAATGTGGCGAATCTGTTGTGAAATTTGCGTCAGGAAATCTTGCGCAACTTGCGTGAAATTCCCAATCGTGTCGATTTCTATTGAAACGACTGGGTTTTCGCTCATGAAAATTCTCTGAACAATGATGAATGTGATCGCACCTTTACAGCGAATTTGTTTTTCTCTGGAAATATGATGTCAGCCATGTTTTTGGCAGGTTTTGATAGTTTTCCTTCTACAAATCGGTACTTTTAATGAAACTTGCGAATATGCTGGATGACTGAATTTTGATGGAATACAGTTATCACGTCGAATGCGTCAAAGTTCGACAGACAACTTTTGTAAGAGAATAATTATTTATTTAGGATTAATGTTCTACATTTATTAGAGGTTAACAGTAAAACATTTACTCGACACTTAGACTTTTGTAGATCTGTGCAACAACAAATTCGGTTCAGTCAGGTATGAGAAGGCCACAAAAGAAAGGACTGTGAATCACATCCAAAACAAATGTTATAGAAGAATTCATGCAGAATGCCACGAATCTGTGATGTTATACAAAAAAGGGAGCAGGTAGAGAACAAAAGAGGTTTTGTTTTTTATTTATGTTGTATAGTGTGGTTCATACAGTATTCTGTTCTGTCTAAATCATTTTTGGCTCATGTACATTAAGCAAAGGTTTATTATGGTTCATGAGCATCTTATTTGTCTTTTATAAACACCATTTTAAGCATTTCATATTCTAGCGCTGGAATGATTGCCGTCACTCGTTGTTGTTGCTCTGGTTGAGAGAAGAAAATAATGCTAGGAATTGGTGACAAGCTACCCAAAACCTAAAAGCACAGTTTTATATTCGCTTGTTTATACTTGAACCATGAGCAAACTTTCAATTAATCTGCAAGTATCCCAAAGGAATTATGCATTCATAAATATGGGAGATTTTTTTGCCCTTTGCCGAACGACAGAAGGCTTTCCTTACCCTCTGTCCTCCATAATAGCAGCATGTCAGCCTGTCAATATTTCATAAACTCTGCTTCAAGCCAAAAATGTTGCATTCAGACATTTGAGAATTTATACATTGTTGTCCGTTTAGTTTTTCCCACACCGCCTATCCTCATCAGAAAGGGAACTATCTGTTGCTTTTCTTTTGTTTAAGAAGACTTCAGATAGGAAAAATTGGATGCTCGTGTTTTGTGAGAGTTGGTGGTTTTTGCGCATTACTTAAGTGATGCTGCCTGGGATAAATATGTCATGAATTGGTTCAGTTGGCGCTGCTTGGCTTTGGACTACATTGGGATAATCAGCAAACAGGGGAGCTTATAAATGTCTCTTTAGCTGGCATGTTGAATGTGTGTGAATCAGAGCCAGAACTTTCTATTTGCGGTTTCGCACCACACATGGTCTAAGGCTTTTAAGGGCCTTTTTTAAAAAGTGCCAACTGGCGTTCACAGAAACCGGTGAACAATGCCGCAGAAAGTATTCGTGAGACACCTTGGGGAGACTTTGAAGGTTAGCTGTCAAATAAACACAGTTTGCCATCTTTAATATTCATTAGTGAAAACATAACCCATAGAGTTCATTCCTTCGGTGAAAAATGTGTTTGTTTTGCGTAATGCGTATGAGGGAACAGTTTGAGATGGAAATTGCTCCTTAACACACCCGGAAACTTACTTTAAATGCTGTATCTGTGTGTTTTGGTAAAGAATATGATGTTCATGTTTATTTGTTGTATTTGAATGGGCAAAGCTGCCATTTTCCAATTAAATGAAGGGTTGTTGGATGTCAGAATCAACTAAATTGTGTGTGTTTGAGAGTGTGGTTGAGTAAGCAACAAAAAGAGGAATGTTTTAGGCAAGGCACAAGATTTTCAATTCGTTGAAAACGCGTTTACCAGAATGTGGAAGTCGATTAATGCAAAAAATAAATGTGAACTGAAGTGACCCGCAATGTACATTTGAATTTCCTTTTGTTCATTTTTAATTTTTTTAATTTCCAGATGTGTGGCGTAATTAGATAAACACTGAAAATGTTCAGTGTGTGTGTGAGCATATGTTTTAAAAGAAGCAAAGTTGCCGGGACTCCATCATGTTCAATATCATTTTCATGACCTTGTATGTATGCCGTTGGATGTCGCTTGTTCAGATTGCTGAAGTATTTTGAACCGATGACAGTTGAGCACTTAAGAAGCTTTACTGAAATATCTATTTTTCTGATCCATGTTTTGTTGTCCTTGTGCTGCGAATGAAGGTGAATGTTTACATGATGTATTTAGTACAGATTAGTTTCTTTGTTTATATCTCTTGGTACAATTTTACAAACGTATTTCTTTAATGTGTCATACACATTTGTGCTGCTTTACGATTATGATTGCCTTTTTAATTACAAAACGGGGGAGATAGAATGTCACCTAGATATAGGCCTATGTATTCACAATGACTTTGGTATACTCTTGAGAAAAAGTCAGATGCAAAAATTGTAGTCAATGTTTTTAGTTAGTGATGATAATGCTCTGAATTCAGTCCTTTTTGTCCAAAAGGGTCTGCTCACTCCAGTTTACATGGTCAGTTTTCCAAAGTCAGTTCTTGTTTGTTGTTAATTTGAATTAATGAAAGTACCAATAGTGTTTTCTTGCACATTTGGATACAGTTAAACATTTTTGTATCTGCTGGTATAAATTATGAATAAAAAGTTATTCAAAGCTTTGTTCTGTACTGTCTTTTCGTTCGTTCATTCTTTCTTTCTTAATATTAATTCATTTAAATATTAATTTAGATGTTTCTGTAGATACCTATGTAGATGTATATTTCCTTATGTAGGTATTTAAATATATTTATGTTGATATTCAGGTACTTAAACAGGTATTTATTTAGATTTTTATTCAGATATGAAGATATTCTTTTAGATGTTTATTTTATTATTATTATTATTATGTTTTCGGTATTTCAGATATTGAGATGTAGATATTAATTTAGATACTTATGTGTAGATTTCCATATTTATGTAGATGTTTAATTTACTTATGTATTTATGTTGGCATTTAAACAGGTATTTAGATATTTATTTAGATGTTTTTGATGTTTAGGTATTTCAGTGAATATGTAGATGTTAAATCGGATACTTGTGTAGATATTTAGATATTTATGTAGATATTTATAGATAGTTATTTAGAAGTTATATATATATATATATATATAATGTAGATATTTAGGTACTTAAAACGGATTTATTTAGGTTTTGGATATGAAGATATTTATTTAGATGTTTATTTTTTATTTATGTAGATATTTATAGATACTTATTTAGAAGTTTATTTAGATATGTACGTATATGTACACTGTAAAAAGTGATAAGTTGACTTGACTTAAAAAATTGAGGAAACCTGTTGCCTTAACTTTTAAGTAAATGATAATTTTAAAAATAAGTTAATTGAATTGTCAAGTTCACTTAACTTTTTATTTATTTTTTATTTTTATAGTGGTGGGCGTTATCGGCGTTAACGTGCTGCGTTAACGTGAGACTCTTATCGGGCGATAAAAAATATCGCCGTTAATCTATTCTCAAAGTTGGGTTGGGAGCTGGGTCTATACTACGCAAGCTATGATGACTTTCACCTGATATTTTAGCGGATGTATACCTAGCCGAATTGCACTGTAGGGGGCGAGCAGTCTTGAACCTGTGTGTATGCGTGCTAACATGGATGCAGCTATGAAGCCGCGGGTTTGCTTCAGGAAAATTTATTTTTAAGAAGCTTCCCAATGGAAATCGGCAAGTCATTTCTGTCTCTCGTTACATGGTCGCGCTCTCTGTATCGCGCGCACAGCGGAGTTCCGCCTCGGTTCGCACACACACACACACACACAAAGAAACAAACGTAAGCGCACACACAAGTGAGCACACTCCCACTCCTATTTGTAAATATTAAGCCGCAAAACGTCTATTTAAATATGACTTCTGTGTGTCTCTGTGTTAATGTATGGCGCAAGACGCGCGGGTTTGTTTACTCATACAGAAGCCCGCGCGACGCTTGCGGTGATATTAACGTCTGTCGTCTCACTAAATGAGGACATAAATACATGAACAACATCTCCAGAACTGCTCTGAGAGTCACTTCATGAGCATTCGAGCGTTTCATTTGAGAAAAACTATCCTCATGGCAACCCGTCAAAATAAAAGTTTGGTTTCACTTGAAGACATTGGGCAGAACGTAATAGGCTACTACTACTAAAACTATTAAAACCTTATCTTTAAGGAATAATCATACAATGTCTTCAATGTTATTATCAATATTAAATTCTTGATGACTGCTAGTTGTTTACTTATCTACTTGGCAGAATTCAAATGAGCCATTTTAATCTAGATTAATCTAGATTAATTCCAAGATTACAGTGAGATTAAAAAAATTAATCTATGCCCACCACTAATTTTTTATTATGTACTTAATTTTAAGGCAACGGGTTTCCTCAATTTTTTTTAAGTTGAGTCAACTTTCACTTTTTACAGTTTAGATACTTCTGTAGATGTTTATTCACTTATGTTGGTATTTATTTAGATATTTTGAATGTTCAGTTATTTTGATATAGATATTTAGATACTTAAGCTTTAGATACTTATACAATTTGTTGTATATTTATTCAGATATGAAGATCAAATCAAAAGTTAATCAAAGTTGTCCTAAGACAAGAACGCATTTGGGTTTTAGGACAATTTTGATGAAAGGTTTTGATCCACTTCAAATGTTGACTAGTGTATGCATATATATGTATATTTATTTATTTAAATAAAGATCTACGTATATGGTTGACAATTGCTTTTTGGCCTTTTTTGCCAACTTTTGTCAGACATACAGTATTTGGGGTGTATTTGTATTGTTTGGGTTCCTAATGACAAAAATACAGACTATGCTTATAGTTCTTGTCTTTAAACTCTAAAGGAACAGAAATATTTTTTTTCTTTTTCTGGGTGCAAGATGTTTTATTCATGGTAAGGTGGTGATAAGTTGTCACACTAGGATGCCACCCTCATGAAATAGCACGTCCTTTTAAATGTGCTGAACTGAGTGAGTCAAACTTTCAGTGTGAAAGAAGAGTAGGTTTGTTTTGATATTCAGTTCTGTTTCGGGAAATAATTGGTGTTATGGATCCGTAATATTGTGTTTTTAAAGCCTCCGTCTGTTATCCACCCATTGTTTAGGTAAGAACTTCTTCCACGTTGTTCAATACGTTTTTCCCATACTGTTGGGTCAATTTTTTTTCCTGAGTTAAAAAATTGATGACTGACTTCATTAGCTATATGCTGTTGAGAAGCCTAAATTAAATCTGAATAGCTCCATAGATTTGCTAGTGTTACGTCAGTTTCAATTAGAGAGAAATCGCTGTTCGGTTTGTTTTTTAGTGGGAGTGTTTCTTTCTCTCGTAAGTCATCAATCAAATGTCTTATTTCTTAGATTTATGACTTAGCCTTGCCATCTGGTCCTCTGCATGAAGTTCCATTTGTCAGCGGATGATGAAGACAACTCAAATTACCCAGTGAACACAGCTATGGCTTTAAAATGGTGTGGCAGAAGGAACTTTGTGGGTCTGCAGCATAATGATGAGACCCAAAGTGCCTACTGGCACCAGATGTTTTTATTTGTGGGGTACTAAAGGTTCACTTTTGAGAGCAGTCTGTGATCCAATGCCAAAGGTCTAATCACCGCTGAAGCTATGGGTAACCTGCACTCATGACTTATTTACAGAGCATAATTAATTAATCAATTAATGGCTTTTTACATTTTTACTTTGGTGGCAATGAGGTGGTTCTGGGTTACTGCCAGTTTGTTTATTATTTAATGTTTCATTTTGTTTCTGTGTCAGTTTTTATTGTGTTCGATGCTTTGTAGATGAATCGTTATTTTGATGTTGGTCACTAATCAATAAAAATTAATCAAATTAAAATTCTATGCTATTTTTTAAATATTTAAATAAATTCAAGATAAAACAATAAGAACTAAAATCAGTGATTTGAAATGCTACAAGTGAATTTAGACATTGCAACATTATATTTAAAATGGATTTTGGAAAAAAAAAGAAAAGATTAATTATGATATATGCTTGTTACATTTAACAATAGTGAAAGAAATGGTGTAAAATTTACTTATAACAATTTTCACTCAGAAATTTGACAAATACACATTAAATGTGAAATTTTGAAATAGTAATTTTTTTTTTTTAACTGTAATAATATGCTTTATTTACAAATGAGAGATGAAAAATAAGCATGATCAATTAAATGTACAATATTTTTAGATGCACACTGAAAAACATTTGGCATAGAAACAATTTTCACTTTGAAATTGATAGTAAATTTCATGAATAATTACAAATAAATGGCAAGTAACACTATGAAACATACAATTTTGTAATAGAAAGAATGAAATAGTATTTTCTTGTCAAATGCACTCCAATGATGTTTATTTACAACATCAAAAAAACAACAACAACAACAAAAAACGGTAGGTGTCCCATTTTGAATGCCTCTAAACAATATTTTAGTTAGAATTTACATTCTATATTTTTACTGGATATTCTGAGTTGTTTTTAGCATGTTGCTATACTGTTGCTAGGATGTTCTGGGTAGTTGCTAGGTGATTGCATATCAAAAGAGCACATCTATTCAGATTTGAGTTTCTTTTTGTTTCAACTATTTTTGGACATGCAATGAAAGGAAAAAAGGATTTATTTTTTCCGTAGAGTGAAAGTCAGTGGGGTCTAATGTTGTTTTGGACCCCACTGACTTTCACTCTACGGATAAAATAAATCATTTTTTTTGTGTCCCACAGAAGAAAGAACATCATTCAACTAATGCTGACAGAATTTTCATTTTCGGGTGAACTAATCATTTAAGTATGAGAAACAGACACTAATAAACTAAAGTCAATTGTCATTCAAGCTGGAACCCTGCCAAATAGAGTTGCAGAATATGGCCTTTATTGCACCAGCAGTCACATCTGGTACCTGAAGGACAACAGGTGACAAAAAATAAAGAGAGAGTGAGAGAGAGGCTCCAGCAGTGTTATGGTGACAATATTCTCTTCTCCCAGCGATCCGTGGATCCTCATGTGGCAGAGAGAACAGGTGGCGCCCATCAGGAAGTGGTTGGGGAGAACTCTGTAGCCGTACTTCAAGGAAGAGCACCCCACTATTGGTCCTTTAAAATCTGAGCCATACTGTTTGAAGAGAAAGATAAAATCCTAGCAGGTGTTCCTTTGTCAGGTTAGTCTCTGATAGAGTCTCAGGAGCAGGTATCTTTGGCATGTGTTCCCTTTGCTCCAATCCAAAGAGCTTCTTTCTTACTACGCCACCGATGGAAGCCTCACGGATTGCACGATCACTCGCAATCTATGAAATAACACTTTACATTATAGCAACTGTGAGAATATTATGGGTAATAAAGTTAATTAATGTGAACAGTTAGTAGTAATGTTTAATATTAATTATGCATTAGAGGGATAGCTCACCTGTGAATGAAAATTCTCTCATCATTTTTTCACCATCGTGTCATTCCAAACTGCATGACTTTCTCTTTTTTTCTCAGTCTGTTCAGAAGGCTTGGAATAAAGCGCACAAATCAAATGTGGTTCACTTTTGTGATGCTTTTTTGTTCTTTTTTTAATCGCATGGAAAAAGGTTAAGCAGTATTTTCCAAATCCTTCCTTTGATGTTCCAAAAATGGAGTCACCCAAGTGAAAAAGAATTTTAAAAAAGTGTATTATATAAGAATATAAAACCCCTTTGTAATTTTCAGATAATATAATGATGATGATATAAAAGGCCACTTAAGTGTAGTTAAAGAGCATGCATATTCATTACTGTTTCTTAACATACTAAAGTACACTTAAAAAGTGCACTTTTTAATAATGTCATATTAAATTTTACTTTACTTTTGTTACGACTTTTTTACATTTTACTACTTTTAAAATAAAAGTAATGTTAAAAATGTTACTACATAGACTAACTGTAACAGTAATTTTAACTGTAGTCTATTTAATATTACTTTTAAAGTTAATATATCTTACTTATAAATTGCAATTTCATCATTAAATGCGTAATTGCAAATATATTTAAATACACGACACGTTTCAGTAGAAATTACATTATTTTATTTGATCCGGTAACAATAAGGTGTCATTTGTTAAGATTAGTTAATGTATTAAATAACATGGACAAACAATGACCAATGCATTTATTACACTATTTATTAATCTTTGTTAGTTAATGAAAATACAGTTGTTCATTGTTTATTCATGTTAGTTCAGTGCATTAACTAATGTTAACAAACACAACTTGTGATTTTAATAATGCAAGATTAATAAATGTTGTAGAAGTATTGTTCATTCTTAGTTCATGTTTACTAAAAACAAAGCAAAGCAAAACAAAGCAAAGCCAAACCAAACCAAACCAAAAAAACAAAACAAAAAAGTTGACAGAATTTTCATTTCTAGGGTGAACTGTCCCTTTAAGATCATGTACTTCATTAGTATTCTTCACTTTCTAATATGTTTTTAATATTTTTCACATAATAGTTCACTAACTTACATAAATAAAACATTATTATTTTTTTTAACATTCTAATTTGTCATTATAGCACTAAATAAAATCTCATTCATGCAAATGCATACTTTATGTCAACACTACCAGAAGTATTTTGATATAAGGTTTCAATTTAATTACAATGCCTGTTTAACCCTCACAGTTTGTCAAAAACTGTTTTGTGTCTCCACCAATCCATTGTCAGCATGTCACATAGTACTTAACCAACAAAGCTTTCACACCACAAAGTGTGCGTGAATCCTCTAGGCAGCGTTTCTCTATATTACCTTTCTGCATCGTTGCTGCTCTGCCTCCACCGGCGTTTACATGATCCGCAAATCTCTCAATCTAGACAAGCCACCAGCAATGCGGGTCTGATTAATGATGCTCTGAACCAGCAGACATTGCAGGGTGTTGTCCTGTTTAGCATGCCGTACGTTTGCCTGTGTACTGTTCTAAAGGTGGCTTGCTTTTTCTCCGTTTCTTTCAGTGCGCTTTCATGTACAGCAAATGTTGGCGGAGTATTGTGACAGATATTTAGCCATGCTTATGTTGAATATAAAATCATGTATTTTAACCCTTAGAAGGGGCTTGATTCTGTGTGCATCCATCATTGACCTCTATGTAAATGTCATGTCTTGGTTTGCTGTTTTGAGAATCCTAAAGGAAGGGAGTCTTAAAAAGGAAAAGCCTACCTGTCTTTTTAAAGGAATGCTTTGGATGATACATCTAAAGAGGGAGAGGAGGAACTAGCTTTGCTTTTAAACTCTTCCTTTTTTTTTTTCTAGCTAAGGAAAATCCCTTGATATGGATATTTTAGAGCGAAAATAATATTCAGTGCATGTCTTAGAGATTACATATAGACAGGACACAAATTAAAATGCATGAGACTGTTCTTTTCATACAATGATGAACAACATGAATATGCTGACTAGGATGAAGGATTGCAGAATGTAAATATTTCCTATAGCTCTAGCATGGTGTTAACAATGGCAAGGTCATGGGTTCAATTCCCAGAGAAAGTAAGAACTGTAAAATGCGAAAAATGTGTATGTTATTTCATAGTTCAAATCTTTTAACATATTTACTGACATATCACTTGAGACTTACTGATATAAAAATTAGAATTAAACTTTATTTGGAGTGTTACTTGCGCACAGTTTTCTTAATATTATGCCTAAAATGTATTTTAATGTCACTATTGATGAGAATTATATGATCTTTGAATAATATGTCTTTAAATGCAAGATATTTAAAGCGTGCCTAAAGTATATTTGCAATAGTTCCACTTTAGCGCAATCAAATATACTTCAGTACATCTTTATTTGGACTTCAACACTACTTCTAAACAAAAAAAGTACAAAATTACCGAAAGTACATTTGCAGGGTAGTTTTATTAATTACATAAATATGTAAATGTATTTGTAGTATACTTAGCATGAAATAAATGTATTTCAAATGCATTTTAGTATATTTATTTTTTTCCCTAGGGCAGAGTTAAATATAAAAAGGAACAGTTCAAAACAAATGTTGTAGCAAACCTGAGCTTTCAAGCTTCAATGAAAAACTCCATGGAAGTTTAAAAGGTCAGAATTTTAGTTATTCACTGCCCAGGTGAAAAACAAGTGCACTTCCAATGTATTTAGCTACCACTTGTAGTACACTTGAACCCATCTTTCATACACTAGTACACTCAAGTGTACTACAAGTGGTAGCTAAATAAATTTATAAATACAAAGATAGTATGTTAAAAGTGCGTTTTAGTTCATATTCGTGGTGTCTCAAAATAGCACAGTTGAGTACACTTAGATGATCTTAGTTGACCTTAAAAAGCACTAAAGGATCATTTTTAGTATATTAAGTACAAAATTAGTGTGCAAAAATAGAGCACTTTAAGTATATTATGAAAGTGTACTTGTTTTTCACCTGGGTGTCCTTCCAGTGAAATGTTGAACCAGTGAGTCAGTGAGTTGAACTCCAATACAAGCCAATTCAAGAGTGACTACACTCTTGGTGAAGATGAGTAAATTATTTTCATTTTGGGGTTTCTTTAAGTCAGGGATTCTGTAACAAAAAATTTGAAAAGGCATAAGCAGAAATCTAAATAGACATAAGGCACACACACACACACACACACACACATACATATGCTAATTATTTGCATTAATTTAATCAAAAGTGACAGTAACAGGAAAGTGCCAGTGCTAGTGTTGTGTCATACTGCATTGTTGGGTATTGCTTGCAAACAAATATGAAAAGAACATGACACATAAACAGTTACAGTAAGATGTGGTTTTGCAGGCCACATTTTAAAAGTATCACCCTGTGAAAAAAGCAGTCAGTTTGCTGTTAGGAAAATATGAACCCACGTAAACATGATGCGACTGGTTTTGTGTGAAACATATTACTCCTAAACATCTCTCCTCTGGGTCTTTTCACCACAGTGAACTGCAGCAAAACGGTTGATTATTTGTTGTCTCTCATCTTTTCCCCTGACCCGTACTAGATTGCCGAGTCCCAAACCTCTCTGAACTCTGTAGCAGAACAGAAGAGAAAAGAAAAATCAAAAGATTCCTTGTTCTACTGTGTATTTTGCCCTTGATCAGCTGTTTAAGTGCATTTATGTCTTTTTCTGTTGCTGTGCTATGAAATTTTCTTCCCATTAGGACCGTGAAGCTACGAAGCGCCATTCCGCAGCATAGAGACTCTGCTTAGGTTGTCCTAGATCTGTCCATTTACTTCCCTCTTAAAACAAATAGATGAGTTTAGGAAGTGCTGCTTCCTTAAATATACAATACCTCAACACGTGGGGCTCGTTATGTAACGTTTGCACGAAGAATGACTTTTGCCATCCATTATGCACACTGCTTTTTTATTGGCGTCTCTGGCCTTGTATTATACTTTTCCCACAATTGTTTTTGGTTTGTAAATAATGTAATGCAGCCTTGATGAAGAGGAGTAGCCATAAGCTATGCAATAATAATGAACATTGGGAGCCAGCTTGTGCAGAACTGAAATAATTCTGTTTGAGGATGACTGTTAAATATCTACAGCTGTCGAATTACATCTACAGGGAGGCTGTTAGATAAAAGAATGCATGTGATTTATTTATTTCACAAACTGTCAGCTGCTCTGAAATACTCTTGATGCTTCAACTTTATTTTGAGAAGAAAGGAAACAAGATGATGGGGGGTATGTAACCATTTTTGTGTGCTGATGTTACATTACCAGCATTTATCTGAATCATTAATCTCTCTGGCACAAAAAAAAAAAAAAAAAGAGAGCGAGAGAGAGAGAGAAAATCGCTGATAAATTCATTTTACTCTGCAATTTGCACAGAGACTTTATGAGTCATGCAAAACATTTCCTTACCAATTTTGGGTTATTAAGGTCAAAATGAGGCAAAAGCAACGCCGTTTTTCAAAAAATACAAAAACAAAAAACTTTGTCCTGAACAGAGACCTATCATTACTCTTAAGTAGCATGTTGACTGCTATCGACTATAACTCTAACCTGAGCTGACATCTTCGTCTTTAGTCTCACTTTTGATGTTTAAGTTCCTTTGTGCTTTGATTGACAGTGATTATGAGCTGTGAAACAGAAGTCTCTATATGCCTCACATGTGGGTGTTTCTTTAACTATGAGAATGATTTATGAAATATATATAAATACATCATAAAAATACGCAATTCCAGAAGTTTTTCCATTGCAATTCCAACGACATGAGGGTGATTAATTAATGACAGAATTTAAATTTTTGGGTAAACTATTCCTTTATGTTATCCTGCAGTCCCCTTAGGAATTAATGAGGCCCCCTAGTGGGCCCTGGCTTTATTTTTGAGGTCCCTCTTTTCTTTTATATATATATATATATATATATATATATATATATATATGCATATATATAGACACACACACACACAATATATGTATATGTATGTATGTGTATGTATATATATATATGTATATATATATATATATATGTTTTGTTTCATGGAAATGAGTGTAACACTCATATGGTATAAAAATCACTAGAATATATATATATATATATATATATATATATAAAAGAAAAGAGGGACCTCAAAAATAAAGCCAGGGCCCACTAGGGGCCTCATTAATTCCTAAAAATAAAAGTTTTATTACATCAATAACAATAAGACCCATTTTAATGGTCATATATGTAGTACAGTACATAAAAGAAAAAGCAACATTTCCTCGAGCAAGAATCAAGAATGCAGCCTCAATGAATTAGCATTCTGTCTAACTAGTCTGACGTCTACTGTCATATTTTTTTAGCTTCCTTCAATTGTTTATTTCTATATTTTTTTCTGCAGCTGAAACAAACCAAGCTGTAGGGAGAAGGGAAAGAGTGAATGCTTAGACTTCCTGTCAGACATACTTTTTCTTTTCTGCTTGACAAACTTGATTTTACAATGCAAAATATGCAATATGTGCAGCATTTGGATCCATGAATCACTACGGAGGAGAACTGTCATCTCGCGCCATGAGCGCCTGCAACCGCTCCGTGGAAGAGACAGAGAGAGAAATAGATGCAAAGAGAAATAGAAAAAGAAAAGGAGAGAGAATGGAAATCTGGAGCAGGCGTAGGTGGTGTTTAGAGGAATAAATAATTCAGCATTGAGCTGATAGATGGTGTATTTCTACAGTTACAGTGAAAAGGTAGCGAAATAAGAAACAAACAATGATTTTCTTACAAGAACTAATATAATCAGCTTTTAGAAATCAGGGAACAGTGGTTTCATGAAGAAAACATTTCAATGGCCATTCAAATCTCTATACTTTGAACCAACAAGAGCTGAGATTTTGAAGAATGACATGAAAATGGTATGAATAAAGTTACCTGATAGGTAAAATAGGGTCATGAGTTGCACATGCAAAATGGCCACAGTGACTCACCCGCCTTCTTAAAAATGCTCATGTGAAGCACAAAAGTGCTTTTGAAAAAATTATGAAAATTGATTTCAGTCTTTGGATGGTTTTTGACAAAAAAAAAAAAAAAAAGTTCAATCATTTTCTATGCAGCACTTTCTTTTCATTCAAGGGTTGCATTCTCCTCGGTATGAGCTACAGGATAATGTTCATTTCCACTTAGTGGCTTGGCAGGTCAGAAAGCATTGATACCAATTGAGGGAGTTTTGAAGTATTGTACTCATGTCATTTAGATCTGTTCAATGGCTGATTGCATTATAGTCCGATGTGAAGGGCTAATCTTACATTGTACTTTGCCCACTGCACCTCAATAACAATGTAACATTTGTTCATGAAGTGTGCTGTCTGCTGCTATTTTGCCTCCACTTAATTAAAAACAATTTTATAGCTAAAAATGTAACATTTTAATGGAATTTTAATCAGAATGTTATTATGAAGTGATTTATGAAGCTTTAAAGGATGCCTTCATCCAACACTGAAACAAATCGGATTTGAAACTTTTTTATGCTATTAAAAGGGACATTTCACTCAAAAATTAAAATGATATCATCATTTACTCACCCTTCACTTGTTCCAAATCTGTATGAACACAAAAGAAGATATTTTGAAGAATGGCTTTTGAAGGTAGCCATTGACTTCCATAGTATTTTTTCATGGCTACCGTCAGATTATCTTCTTTTCTGCAGATCAGAAGAAAGAAACTCACACAGGTTTGGAACAACTTGGGGATGAGTATATGGTGGCAAAATTTAAATTTTTCTTTAAATTTGGCAAACAATTAAAAAAGAAACAGCGAGTAACACATTAACAATATACTTCAGAAATCTTTTATTTACAACTTTGCAAAAACATTTTAACAGTGAAATAAGAGGCAGAGTATATATTGAAAATATTATTGAAATGAGTCGATTTTACCTGTGAAAACTTAACCAAGCAATGGTGAATGTGACCGTACTTTAATGCTTTCTAAACTGTATATCTGTATAACTGTATAACTGAGCTCATACGGTATATACAGTAGTGCACGATGGTGAAAGGTATTGTATTGCATGTAAACAGAACTGAAGTGTTGTTTATTGGTTGCCCCGTGCAGACAGAGATATATGTGTGCTTTATTGCATGCTGGGAACATCAATGCAATTGTACCTAACTTTGCTGACTGTAATAACCAAGAAGGTCTACCTGGAGAAAGTGATCCTTTAGCATTCCCATTCATCTCAATGGCAGCTGTAACTAATCACTCTGAAGCCTCATGAAAATGGCAATTTTGATTGGCTGATGGCACGTGAGGATTTTCACAGTCCCAAACCCTTTACTAATGACCACCCTGCAGCCTAGTTCATTTGTCCAGATCGTACTTTTATAACGGAGAAAGTGCCCCCTGTTGGTTATTTTTCAAAGTTGTAAATAAAATGAAGATCATAAAAACAAACAGTATTGCATTTTTTTTTTTTTTTTACTTTTTTTTTAAATCTAATGTTTGATTCAGTGTGATACTTGTCTTAATTGTTTTTGAGATTTACTACCAATTTCTGAGTGGATCTTTTTATTTGTCTACACCATATATATATTTTTTAATTTATTTATTTTGTTTATTTATTTTTTTAATTTTTTCATTGTAGTTATGGCATCTACCAGCAGGGACTTTAAGTAGCATTAGTTCATCCAAAAATGAAAATTCGAAGAAAATGTACTTAAACTTCATTGGAACAGATTTGAACAAATTTAAATTACTTGCTCACCAATGAATCCTCTGCAGTGAATGGGTGCCATCAGAATGAGAGTCCAAACAGCTAATAAAAACATTACAACAATCCACATGACTCTAGTCCACCTTGTGAAGTGAAAAGCTGCATGTTTGTAAGAAACAAATCCATCATTAAGATGTTTTTAACTTCAAACTGTTGCATCCCCTTACGAAAAAGAAGTTTATTCAAGTGTGCTATTAGTATACTTCTTTTAAACTAAAAAATAGGAAAGTATACTTTTAGTCTTTTTATATTCTTCTCATAAATGGGCTTTATGTACTTCTCAGAAATATACTTAAAATGACATTTAAGTATACTTGACTTATACTTAGAAACAGTCTAAATATATTTGAACTATACTCCGAGAATCATTGTTTTCATTGGTATATGGTAATACACATCTTCTGAATGACATCTACAGAATTTCCAAAAAAAAAAAAAAAAAAAAAAAAACACACAAGTGAAGAAGAAACCAAAACAACAGATGCTTCCACGTGTTAAAACAGCATCAAAACTGTGTAAAATTATAGAATAAAATGTTGAACAATGAAGAGGTAATAATGACTGTCGAGCTTTGGGGTGTTGATCCACTCCATCTACGTTTTCCATCCACTCCTGTTCTTTCTTTTGATGTTTTGTATGTTCAGGTATTCATACAACAAAATATATACAAATTAATACCTAAATAGGGACATAGTAGTATACTTAAAGTATAATGTAAAGTTCACTTAAAGAAAATTTATGAGTATACTTGCAGTATAAAACGACTAAACTAGTAGTTTACTGATACTATACTTCAAAGTGTACTAAAAATGCTACTACAAGTATTTAATTAGTAAATGATCAGTATACCTATAAGTTCACTTTTAGTATAGTTGCAGTACAAGCTAAAAACTCTGATGTAAACTAGTTGTGTACTCAAAGTTTACTACTGTTATACTTAAAAGTATACATTTATATACTAGAAAGTGGGCCAATTTAGTCCCACACTGTAAAAAAAAGTCCGTAAAAATACAGTACAATATACCGTAATAATTTGAAGGAATTTTCCGTATTTGGTTTTTACAGGTGTTTTTCCGTATTTTTTAAATTACGCTTTGCATTGTGGGAACAAGAAGCTCAGTCGATTATCGGCGCGAAAACAGTGCTAGAGCAGGCGCCATTATTCACAAAGATCAAAATTTCATTTTAAAGTCGGATTTCGGGTTTGGGGAACTGTTCTTACACTTCCGTGGTAAATTAGTTTTTGTTAAATGTAACATAAACTGTAACTTTAACTAGTTTCTGTCTAGCTTGTTTGGCAAATGAATGTCCTAGCCGTCATATTCAACATTTTCAGCACACCGTCACATCTTACTCGACGACGTGGAGGTTACGTTAAGTTGTTACAGTGTTCTCACTTTTAGTTTTATAATTAAGAGTTAATTAACTTTTTAATTGTTGTTGCGGTGTATTTGTTGCATGTCATAAAGCATCGGCATATTAACGTTACTGAGGTGATGTTAAGCAGCTGTAAGAACTTTAAATCTGAGGCACAACTGTGTTTAGAGCGCTTTATGCCTTCAACAGGAGCTGGCAGAGGAATTGTCAAGAAAAGAAGACACCATTTACGACTTTTTTTAGTTTTTTTTAAAAGAGATTAAGATAAGACTGACATCGCATAATTCTTCAAGGATAACACGCCTTTTATGCCAAACGAGGTACGTTAGGTTTAGACTTTTTATTGTCTTGTTTATGTTAAACACACACACACACAAGAAGTTAATTCGGTAACGTTGCTGGCACGCTGTCTGTGAACACACATGTCATGCACGCGCAGAGAATGCCGCTTTATTATTATTATTGTTTTATTTCAGACAGCGAGTCAGTAGCGCACCGAGTTCTCTCTCGCACTTACACGGACAAAAGCACACAAAATTATGTAAAAATGACCATTTTTGGCGAGTGACAGTCTTAAATAAGTTAATGTCTTGACTGATGTAAAGAGTTGGGATGTGTCAGGTGTGAGTCATGTTTTAAAGGGACAGCAGTTCATGAGATTCATGGTGTTTCTTTTGTTTTCTTTTCTAATGACAGGTCTAATTGCTGCTGCTGTACTGTACACCCCAAGACTTGGGTAAAGTTGGTTTTATATTCGCACATTCGGACTATTGCATTTAATTGCTTTGTTAACCGCACTAGATTGGACATTCAGCGGATATTCGCAAGTAAGTATGACATTAAAACAATACTTGGCCATTTTGTTCGATGGTGAAAAAAAGGTAGTAGGTTGACAATGATGTCTCCAATTAGAATTTGCAAAAGAAACATTTTTTGCACATATAATTAGAAAGTTATTGAACGCGGAAATGTCGTGAATATTGTGAATGTGCGAATATAAAACCAACTTTACCCAAGTCTGCATTCTTATCATGGGTTTGTATTCTGTTTTATTTATTAACTGTTTTTATTTTGTTTACCATTAGGCCTGTTCAATACTGACAAAAAAATTAGTAATTGAGTCATTTATTCAGTTGACTTTTGTTTGTGTTGGAAAGATTTAATCAATGTTTGGAGTGGTTTTCTGAATTCACCATGTTTTTTATAATTTCTGATTTGTTACTGGTAATTCCAGATTGCTGTCATTCAAGAAGTTATCATTTCCTCCCATTGTGGCTGAGCTACACATTCTCTTTTTAAACATAAAACATCCAGAGAACATGGCACCTACGCTGGAATCCATACAAATGTAAGGAATTTGTGTAATGAGACTTTGTATATAAAGCATTTTATTGTGTTGCTGTTTAGTTGAAAATAATCAAAGGGTTAGTTCACCCAAAAATGAAAATTCTGTCATTAATCACTCACCCTCATGTCGTTCCAAACCCATAAGACCTTCGTTCATTTTTGCAACACAAATTAAGATATTTTTGATGAAATCTGAGAGCTTTCTGACCCTCCATAGACAGCAAGGGTCCTTACACAATCAAGGCACAGAAAAGTAGTATAAGGACATCGTTAAAATGGTCCATGCGACATCAGTGGTTCAACTGTAATTTTACGAAGCTATGAGAATACTTTTTGTGCGCAAAGAAAACAAAAATAACTTTATTCAATGATTTCTTCTCTCCTGGGAGAGTCTGCTGCCATTAACGAGAGTACCACAATGCGTGCGTGTGTGTTCATTTGCCAGTAAACAAAGTGCAGCGTCAGCACCACCGTGGGTCAGAGAGCTCTCGGGTTTCATCAGAAATATCTTGATTTGTGTTCTGAAGATGAACGAAGGTCTTACGGGTTTGGAACGACATGAGGGTGAATAATTAATGATAGAATTATCATTTTTGGGTGAACTATCTCTTTAAGTATATCGTAAAACATTGTCGACAAGATCACATGACATGCAATTGGAGACCACTGGAAATGCAACTTTAGCATTTTATAAACAATGTTTGAACTGGAAATTATTTGGAATAGCAGCTGATAATTCAATCTCAACTGTTCTGCATGTTACTCTGTACTTCACTTTCACTCATTTAGTTTCTTGTCATTTCCAGTCTTCCTGTGAAGAAATCCTGAACGAGGGTCAAAGGTTGAGATGATGGGAACCAAGACTTTGAGAATCCATGTACAATTTGAGCTTTTTTCAAATCTCAACATGGAACTTGGACTGAACATGCAGAAAAAAAGAAAAAAAAGTATTTTCCACAAACTGGCACATGGCAAGAGATATTAAAAGCACACAAGTTTAGTTTAGTATAGTTGTATAGTATAGTTTCACATTGAAATGTGAGGCATGAGTGCATGAATCTTTGTTTTTTTTATTTTCAAATGTACAAAAAAGTATTTTTTGCAGTACCATGGCAATTGTAGATGCAGATAATTTAGCATGAATTAGAGGTTAGTAATCTAACTTAAAGGGTTAGTTCACCCAAAATGTTATATGAAAAATCTTGTTCCAATCCTGTTAGACTTTTGTTCATTTTTGGAACACTAATGAAGATCCTTTTTAATGAAATCTGACAGCTATACCTTATTGGACCTTGAAATGGTAGTTGTCAATGGAGGGACAGAAAGCACAGAGATTTAATTAAAAATACACTTTGTTTGTGTTCCAAAGATGAATGAAAATCTTATGGATTTGATACGGTATGAGGGTGAGTAACTGATGTAACTTCACATTTTTGGGTGAACTGTCCTTTTAAATAATATTGTGTTCTTCTATAGGTTAAATGGGGTAAACACTGGAACATTTCACTTGACTATTGACTGTAAGTTATTAATGTTATTAATGACAGCCCTGTCTTTGTATTAATTTATTTCCCCATGTATTTGAAAATATTTTTAATCTTTCAAACTGTTTCACAATGAAGTTTATCTTTGTGACCACTATTTGGTGCAACACCAAGTCAAGTACCTGCTCATGTTTTCTTTTTTCTGCATGTTGCTGTTTAAAACTATAAAGTGTTCCACAATACAAGCATTTTCAGTGGTGCTTTACACATTGTTAAATTAATTGATGTAATAATATTTTTGTCTTCACCTGTTTAAGGCAAATAAAAGCTACTGAACACACTTTTAAGAATGTTTACATGAGGTAAAAATAAACCACGTTCAATTTGTATATATTGTGCTGGATTTATTTGCTGTGAAAGTGAGGCCTATGCTATAATTTTTTTGAAATTTCTGCATTAAGGATTGTCCGTTTATGGTACAGAAGAAAATGTAAATCTACAGAATTTTCCGTTTTAATGTTGAAGGAAATGTCCGTAAATTTAACAGAAAATGTCCTGGTAATTTTCTGCCAGTACATTATCCGTTTTTTTACGGAATGTTTTTTTTTACAGTGCAAGGAGTATTGAAATAGTACACTTACAAGTATACTACTAGCACACTGATATTTGTATACTTACTACATAAAGTATACTTAAAAATATACTTGAACTTTATTTAAGTATACTTGATAAAATAAACTTGAAGTATACTACTTTTTGGTAAGGGTCTAACTAAAATACGAGTCCTCTATCCATAATATTGCTTTCCCATGTGAATCATTTCTCCAAATCTGTTCTGAAGAAGAATCTACAACTCATGTACGTCTCGAATGGCATATGGGTAAATTTTAAACAAATTTTCATTTTAGGTGAACTATTCTATTAAATATCAGCAGTCATACAATATCCCCAAAACGTATTTGGCTGCTACTTCAAAATATTAGAAGACACTTTTACCCAAAGCAAGTGACTTATAATTTTCAGTAAGAAAATTCAGTTTAAACATGCTGTTATGTTACATGTTGTTATTTTACAAACACGACCGCATTCTGTCATGTGTCCCCATGAGTTCTTACACGTTCCCATAGGAGTACAAGATATCAGATGCATTCTTCTCTGAAAAGCAGTGACCCACTGGCATTCCTAAATAAACAGGAATCTTTATTAATTTATTATAGATTACTACACAAATCCCTTCTTCTTTTTTTTTTTTTTTTAACTCAGCCCCACAGGAATCCAGCTCTCCTGCCATACTGCCAGGGCAAAAACTGAACTTTTTTTTATACCACACTAGCATACATACATAAATATACAAACAAATAAATGAATAAATAAATAAATACGAGTCCAAGTAGAGAACTAGCAAACAAAAGTAAACAGTTCCCCCAAATGCAGCCCAACTTTTGCTTAAAAATTCTCACTCTGCTGGTATTATGGTTTCTTGTTCACTTGAGCTGGTGTCAGAAACTCGTCTTGCCTCCCCTTTGTTAATCTGCAGTAAACAACACTGTGTCTGGGGAGTTTGCATTGCGTGGGGACATATTTTTACTCCAAAAAAAGTAAAAGAAAGAGAAAGAAAGCAGGGGGAAAGAGCGAGGGAGAGCATGATTAAATATGATGCCTCTCACACTCTACAGTGTGCACAATGATAAAAGCTGTTATGACATCCTGTTGACAGGTTAAACCCGCAAATCCAGTTAATTGACGTTGCCTCAGATTCATGTTGCCGTATCAGAGATTTTGCGAGTTTCATATCGTTAGCGTGCTCGTATCTTATTCCCTGGAGTGAGGTCTTGCATATAGCGATGTTGCCAGCTAAACCTCTATCTCTTCCTATATCATGAGTAATCACTCAGACCTTGTGTAATTCATTTGTTCACAATGTTATGTTGAGTGATTACACGCTTTTCTTTCCACATCAGATGTGGTGGCATTCCTGTGAGTTATGCTGAATTTTATGTTGCAAAATATAGTATTTGTTGTATAGCAGAGACCGGGGTTAATTGTCATGCAGTTGTTCACTCAAAAAATCTATTTCAGTCATGCATTTGTTTAATTAGAACTTTATAGTTAATGAGATACAAACTTTCCTGTGTGACAACTAGCCCCGGTCTGTGCAGTGGCATGTAAATCTCATTATCACATTATTATGTTGCAAATTTATGCAAAATCGTGTATTGCACTGCAGCCATTTTCTCACCTAATAAAATATATTTCAGTCGTAGCTGCTGTCCGTCACAGGTATGACAACCTGATGTAATCTTTTTAGGTTTTTCTCCTTTGAGGGATCGACTGAAATGCAGATGAGAAAGATCTGAAGTGGGAGAGATTTTTCTCTCCTAACATCATATTGAAAGACACTATCCTTTACTGCCTTACACTGAGGGTTCAAGTGGATGTTGCATTAACGATAATTATTTATTTTGACAAATGTGAAAATTATTTTCTTAAAATTTAATTAACATGTTAATTTTATGTGGTTAATATAAATTATATTAGAAAAATTATGTGATCTTTCATGCAAAATTAATACATTTAATCATGTCCTTTGCCCTATTTATAAATTTCATCACAAGGATTTTTTCTAATTAAATTTTACCTTGACACTCGATACTCTTGGCTTGAAAAAAAAAAACAATTGTCAAGTAAGCCAGTTTGGATATGCACATATAAAATCTGAACAAGAATAGCGCAGAAAATTTTCTCTGTTTAATGTGAACTGATTGACAGACTTGGATTGGATTCCTGTGGATGGTGGGACAGTGATAGGCTCTTTGTTATGTTTATATTTATTCATGGCTTTACATATCTGCCACAATAATGTAATGCACTTAAATATGTCAATCTGGGAGGTTTTATGAGCAAAAATGTATATATGCAATTAATTACGAATAAAAAATCCACATGTTGTGATCTGGGCAGTTTGACCTTGAGCTTATTTTTCTTTTTCTGCTTTTGAGTGAATATTGCCAAAATTATACACAAATAACACTATTTTCACTCAAAAACTCAAGGTCATAAGCAATGAGGATCTACAATCAATCAGAAACAATGAAAAGAAATACAAAACCTGTGCTAACTGAAAGAAAACAAGTTGAATCCAAAATAGCTTTAGAGATTTATAAGCAATTTTTTAAATGCCTGGTCATTTTGTGCCCAGCTCAAGGGTTAATTAATTAACATATCGTGCAAATAATTTGACTTTTTAATTCTTTAACAGTCTTAAGCGAACCCCTAATAATCTCTTCTACTGCATTAGTTTGGTATTTGGTACAAATACAGTAATATCACTCGCTAACCATCATGTTTATTTATTGTACAGATGCTTCCTCTTCCTCATCCTCACCTATCCTTACACCTGGCCAGAATGTTGACTTTGAGCCTGTAAGAAATGTGTGCTGTCTGCTAATTAAATATGTGAGTATTTAAAAACAACCACCAGCTGTAAATAGCATGAATGTCTGTCCCCAGGGAAGCTGCCAAGCTGTTCTCTTTCTCGCTTCTCACGAGTCACAAACAACAATTTCAAGGAGTCTCCCGTCTCTGTTACAGGGGACCCGGTGTTATTTGTACAATCTGATTTTTTATGGGATGCAGAGAACACTGCACTCGAAGGATACAAAGGGATAGTATCCCAGAAGGCTGTGTGTGTACAGCTTTTAATTAACGAGGGCACCTTGCACCATTCTCAGCTGTTCTGTCGAAATAGTTGAACTGTGCAAGAAAATACGTCTTACTACACTCACTAAATGCTTCTTCACTATGCAGCATTTGCATTCATTCCATTTTAACCAAGCCTGTTGCACTACGTAATTAAAGTGACAGATCATTTATATCCCATATATTTAGCCTAAATAAAATGTAGTAACTGACAGATATTATGAGTGCTAGTATGAAATGGAAGTGGCCACATTCCAACAATTTTAGATTGATGTTTTGTCAAATTTTTAATTTATGATTTTAAGTGTAGGTTAATGTTTGAATTGCCTTTCTATCAGCAGAAAGCATCCTGCCAAATGTGTGCTTGTGTAATCTTGGTTGAAAACCTTTTTTCCCCTTATATTTTATCAATGTTTTATAGGTCTAATTATTAGCTACACTGATATTCTATAGGTTAATGTTTTAATTTCAGGATGTAGTGTATTCATTGTTCACCTTTCCCTCTATTCATTAGATGTAAAAATGAAAAGCTTTTTTCCTTTATTCTTCAAAGCTGATTGCTCTACTAACATCAAATGGAACGGCAAAATATTGAGTGTTTTCAAACAGGTTTTCTTGACAGCTTTTCAGTAATTGGTGTGTCTTTCCATATTATTTTAATGCATTATTTTAATTATGAACACACTGGTATGTAGTGCAAACAATTTTACCGTTTACTGCACAGTTTTATTCTTCTTGTTATCTAATGAACCGGAAGTCTCGCCCATAGGCTTACTTCCACATTGAAGAAAAAGGTGGAGACCTTCAGGTTTGCGTCTACAGTAAAGAAGCGCGATGAATAAGGGCTTATGGATAAATAATCATGAATGAATAGGCTATCTACTCCGCCAATAGTTTTGGAGGGAAAATAGCTTATTATGTATGTCATATGACTAAAATGTTCTGACTTACTTATTCATAATAGCCAAAGCTCAGATCCGAAAACAAATCTAGTATCTGGCGATTTGTGCTACCCGCTCAGAACGAGCCCGGTCTCATGAAAATGCGTATAAATAGTACGCCAAATAAAAATGAAAACTCATGGTATTGATACGCAAAAACGGACTTTGGCGTTCGTATGATACGCACGTGATTGGCGGGCATGATACGCAGTTTTCGCGTACATATGATACGCATCTACCCCACAACCCTAATCCTACCCATCGCGTAGCATATACACGCCAAAATCCATTTTTGCGTATCAATACCACGCGTTTTTGTTTTTATTTGGCGCGTACTATTTATACGCACTGTCATGAGATCGGGTTGGATTAAACAGATAGGTAACACAAATCGATTGAAAAAAATGCTACTCATCAGATTGTGCTACCAGCATCTTATTCATGTGATTTGAGGCTTTTTTAGATGCCCATACCATAACCTACCCCTACCCTAAACCTACCCATCCATACCTATCCCTTACCCAAAACTTACCCTTAAAACAATGCAAATATATTTTTGGTAGCACACTTAGCATGTTTCATCGGTACACCGGTCTGTTGTCGTTTGTTGTAAGTAGTGAAAAGGTGGCTTAAATTGCTTGCTTATAGCTAAAATGGGATATAAGTATTTTAACACTGAAAAATAACACACATTACTTTTAAGTGGTTCTTTGTTTATCCGCTGTAGGGAAAAGGACAGATGGCATTTAAATAGGATTATTCAGTCTTAGTGTTTTTGGAAACTTTGTCTGGGTCTTTTATGGTAGAAACAAAAGGAAGAGAGAGAGAGAGAGAGAGAGAGACAAGACTTTGTGGCAAGGACGTAGACTTATATTTTAACGTAATTAAAATTGTGAAGTTACTAGAAGACTTAGAAAGAAGACTTGAACATACATACATACATATAGCCTATGTGTGTTACAATCTTCTTCTTATCTGCTATATAGAGTTAAACTGAAGTGTTTTGTTGCATTTTATGGTTTTTAGGAAGGCTAGTGTTTATTGCATTATTTTAATGTTGTGTTTATTTCCTAATGATATTTTGTGTTTGTTTGTGTAAGACTGTGCTCTGTCTTTTTTATTTATTTATTATTATTGGCCACAGTTGCCTTTCGTTTCTTTTCTTTTTTTCTTTTTTATTGTGAATGCTTGCCCTTGAAACAAACATAAAAATAAATTACAGTTGTCTATGGCTAAGATGAGGGGTGTGGACATCAGACAATGTGAGAACAGCTTTAGCTCTATATTTTACCGTGATTTCTGATCTGATGATGATCATTAAACACAGAACACACCCAGACGCTCACATGCTCTCTGACTGTAGAGATTTGCATATCCCATTAAACATACACACTCAGAACGAGCCCCTCTCCAGCATTGAGGAGTGTTCAAGTCGTGTAGCGAGGCGCACTTTGCAAGCTGAGCCTCCCACTCTCCAGCACTGCCAAGTGCGTCATCCCGTCTCCCCTCTCGCCCTCTGGCCCTGGAGTGTCCCCTCAGCACCACTGGCTCTGGATCCATCCGCACAAGAGCCTGTGTAGGACTGTTTAATATACACTGCGACCAATTATCTCCATTCGATTAGCTTCCATAATAATTGATTTTGTAGAAGTCAGAAAGCACCAGGCGGCGGGTCAAGAGATCGTGAAAAAAAGGAAGTTATTTTTCCTCCTGCACCACCACAATTTTTTTTGTTCTTCTGCATTAATGTGGCAGTCAGACTAATTTATCAACTGCAATTTTTGAAGTGCCCTTGGGAAGAAAGTTGCTCGTCATCGCATACTCCCGGATTATTAGGCGGATGGCTTTGAAAATGCGGCATTGTTTGTTAATATTACTTCCAGTAAGGATGGTTTCATAAACACACGCCAATTTATCACTGAGGATGAAGTAGCAGAACACATTTTCGTTTTATTATTTGAGCTCGTGTGTTCTGTTTGCAACATTCATCTTCTGTGTGTTCAGGTGTCACTTAGTGCTCTAACTTCGCAGACTGCTGATGGCACAGATCCTGCTGATGGGGATCTCTTTTACTGAGCGTTTTTAGTTCTTATAAAACACTCCCGTAATTCCTCTTCTCCTCTATCCACCTCCAGTTTTCTATAAGCCATTTTAAGCCCCTCTCCGGGGTGGCATTACCGGGGATAGTGGTTCATTTGTTCTGTTTACGGCGTGGAGGTGATCTACACTCATCTCCCACAGCTCTGTCCTGATATACTCCTTTTCACAGAGACTGAAAAGTTCTTCACCTCTCTTCTGTAGCGTCTTGTTAGGATAATTCTCGAGAATTGTACCGTAAACAATTGCATCTGTATTTATTAGAGTGCACATGAATGAAATACTTGGTGATGATTGATATTATTTAGACTTTGATGCCAGCTGTAGATTATGTTATTTGTATAGCCAGTAGAAATTTACATATGCAGACCGACACGGACTCTAGCAGCTGCAGAATCCGTTTATTAAATATTTTGGCTAATCTGACGATGCTTTTGCAGATTTGAAGTTTTGAAATGAAATCAGGGCCTGGTTATGATGAGTATGGTAGTTTATAGACAAATCTGTGATATATATTGTACAGTCACTCAAGTTATGTCTTTTGATTAGAGGGCCTTTTGAAAGAAAATAATATTTTTATTCCGCAAGGATGCATTAAGTGACAGTAAAGATATATATAATGTTACAAAAGATTTCTTTATCAAATAAATGCTCTTTTGACCTTTCTATTCATAAATGATCCTGGTTTCCACACAGCAGCACTACTGTTTTCTGCATTGATAAGAAATGTTTCTTGAGAACCAAATTGGCATATTAGAATGATTTCTGAAGGATCATGTGACACTGACTCTTAAAAATAAATGTGTTTCAAAAGGTTCTTCATAGCGATGCCATAGAAGAACCATTTTTGGTTCCACAAAGAACCATTCATTCAAAGGTTCTTTAAAGAACCATCTCTTTCTTACCTTTTTATAATCCTAAGAACCTTCTTTTTCCACAATGAACCTTTTGTGAAACAGAAAGGTTCTTCAGATATTAAAGGTTCTTTATGGAACTATTTAGACAAAAAGGTTATTCTATGGCATCGTGAAGCACCTTTATCTTTAAGAGTGAAGACTGATGGAATGGCTCCTGAAAAATCAGCTTTGCAATCATATGAATTAAAATTGTAATAATATTTCACAATATTGCATTGATGTATAAGTTTTATATAATTAATATTTATGTTTTTACGGTTTCTACCCTTGGTGAGTACAAGAGACTTTCAAAAATATTTTGAACCCCAAATATTTAGATGCAAAAATTAAAGTTTCACCGAGTAGGATAATTACAGAATAACCTTTCTTTAGAAATGTTCAGTATTATGAATAATGCTTAATCATATTTCTCTTCATGTCACGACACAGGCTAGGAGACACAGAGGTAAGTGGTCAAACAAGGGTATTTTATTGACAGAGACTGAGGAGTAACCAGGAGGTGACAAGAGGTGAGTGAAGCACAACGTGACAAGGTCCAGATAGCTAGGCTTGCAGTGACTGTAACTGCGATCTCTTGCAGGAATCCGGGGAGCAGTTGGAGCGGTGGAGAACAGGAGCGGTGGAGAAACTGGAACGTCTGAGGTAAGGAAACACACAGGTAAGTACAAAGGGGTCTGACTTGGTTCAGGTATGTGAACGGTAGACCGGACGAGGAGGGAGTGTGGAGAGTGTGTAGATATAGTGGAGCTTGATGAGCTGCAGCAGGTGCGGGGAATTAGAATGTAGGTGATTGTGATCTAGTGAAAGTCGGTGCTGATGACTACGGTGACAGTGGTGACTGTGACTGTCTGACATTACCCCCTCCCCCAGGGGCAGCTCCTGACGCCCTAACACAACGATGGCCATGGCCTCTGGGTGCAGGATGATTCGGGTGGTTACAATGGAATTCCTCCAGGAGTAAGGGGTCTAGGATATCGTCCCGGACCACCCAGGAGCTTTCCTCTGGTCCATATCCCTCCCAGTCCACCAGGTACTCGAGCCGGGCGCCGACGTGAGTCCAGAATGTCATGGACCTGACTCTCTGCAGCCTCTTCCAAAAACTCTGGGGGAGAAGGTGCGTCTGGTTTAGCGCGTCCTGTGGTGGAAGGGGAGAAAGATTTCAGGAGTAAGACGTGGAAAGTGGGATGGATTCTATACCTTGTCGGGAGTTGGAGCCGATATGTGACTTTGTTGACCTGCCTCTGTATTGGAAAGGGACCTATGTAGCAGGGACTCAGCTTTTTGCAGGGCAGGCGGAGATCCCGGGTCGAAAGCCAGACCCGATCGCCTGGCTGGAATCGTGGGGGGTCTGATCGACGGACATCTGCAAAGAATTTATGCCTCCGCACTGCATGCTGGAGATGGATGTGTGCCGAGTCCCATACCCTCTCGCTCTCTTGCAACCAGTAGTCCACAGCTGGAACTTCCAAGGGCTCTTCCGTCCAAGGGAAGAGCGGGGGCTGGTAGCGGAGTATGCATTGAAACGGCGTTAGGCCAGTGGTGGACTGTCGGAGGGAGTTACTGAGGTAACTGAGTTACCTCAGTACCCATCTGAGGTACTGAAGATTCTTGTGGTTGGTTATGACGGTGAATGGAAAAGAAGCTCCCTCCAGCCAGTGACACCACTCCTCCAGAGCTAACTTAATGGCCAGCAGTTCCTGATGTCGTAGTTTTGCTCCGCAGGGGTCAGTTTCTGGGAGAAATATGGAGGATGGAGGCGGGCAGGCTCCCCGTGGTACTGAGACAGCATAGCCCCGACGCTGGTGGTCGAGGCGTCTACCTCGACTACAAAGGGGACTTGAGGATCCGGGTGATGAAGGATGGGGGCCGTGCTGAAAGCTTCCTTGAGGTGATGGAAGGCTTTGTGAGCATCGGGGCTCCAGGACAGAGACTTGGGTTTGCTGCGCAGCATGGCGGTGAGGGGCGCTGTGAGCTGACTGAACTGGTGGATGAAATATCTATAGAAGTTGGCAAATCCTAGAAATCGCTGCAGTTCCTTCACTGACTGTGGAAATGGCCACTCCTGAATGGCATTTACCTTCCCCTGGTCCATCTGGTTATCGTCGGGGCTAATGTTGTATCCGAGGAACTGTACCATGGAGCGATGGATCTCACATTTCTTCAACTTCAGATATAGATGGTGTACTCTGAGCCGCTGAAGGACCTGCGTGATGTGGTGGCGATGTTTGGCCAGGTTCCGGGAGTATATGCGGATGTCATCGATGTAGACAATCACGAACTGATGAAGGAACTCCTGGAACACCTCGTTCATGAAACACTGGAAGACGGACGGTGAGTTGGATAGGCCATACGGCATGACCCGATATTCATAGTGGCCTGATAGTGTGATGAAGGCCGTCTTCCACTTGTCGCCTGCCCGGATCCAAACGAGGTTGTACGAGCTCCGCAGGTCCAGCTTGGAGAAAATGCGGACTCCACGGAGTTCCTCGAGGGCAGCTGGGACCAGGGGAAGTGGATACGGCAGCTTCACGGTGTGCGTTCAGGGCTTGGTAATCGATGCATGGCCTCAAGCCTCCATCCTTTTTGCCCACGAAGAAGCAGCTTGAGGCGGCAGGTGATGTAGATGGCCGGATGAAACCCTGTTGGAGAGCCTCCTTGATGTAATCCTCCATTGCCTTGTGCTCCAGGATGGACAAGGGGTAAACTCTACCCTTAGGGAGTTTCACTCCAGGCAGCAGGTCGATGGCACAGTCCCATGGCCGATGCGGTGGAAGGCAGGTGGCTACCTGCTTGCTGAACACATCCTGGAACGCCTGGTAGTCAGAAGGGATCGTACACTTCACCTGAGGCTCTGGGCTTTTGACGAGGGTGGAACACACTTGGATTTGCGAGGATCTTTTGAGCGGCTTGGGAATCGAGGATAGGCAGTTTTGGAAATAGGCGTCGCATCCCATCTGATTTCTGGAGAATGTTGGTTGAGCTAGGGAAGACCCAGGATGATATCCACCGTGGGTCCCTCCAGTACCAGAAACGAGATGGTTTCCTCGTGCAGACATCCAACTTTCAACTTCAGAGGGGGAGCTCAATAATTAACCCTTCCACACCCAAGCGGCTTTCCTTGAATAGTCTCGACTCAGAGCTCCCGGGGCTGCCGCTTACAGGGTAGGTTGAGCCTAGTTAGGAGGTCTTGTGATATAAAGTTCCGAGGAACCTGAGTCGACAAGGGCAGAGACTGAAACAGAGGATTCTGGGGTGATAGATGACTCCCCTTGACGTAACCTCAGGAGTCGATCTTTCATGGACAGCTTACCTGTGGCAACACCAAAGACCTCCTTGAAATGGTTGGATAAAGGTTCATAGGAATTAATAATGACACTCTGGGCATTCCAGATCGCCCTTGCCCACAGCAACGCTTTGCCACTTAGCAGAGAGAGATGAGAAAAGCTACCTTCGATCATTCAGTGGTGAACTTCTGTGGCCGCATCTCAATAAAGAGGGAGACATGGAGCAAAAAACCACCACACCCAGCTGCGTCACCCGCGTAGGAGGCAGGGATGGCCATAGGACATACAGAGGCAGGTGCCGGAGGTGGAGCCGGCATGAGAGTGGCTCGGAGGGTATTGACCAATTCCTCCAGCATGTCAGCCACCGCGATGGGCCGAGGCTCCATGACATGGTCCTGGTCCGGTCTTCTGTCACGACACAGGCTAGGAGACACAGAGGTAAGTGGTCAAACAAGTGTATTTTATTGACAGAGACTGAGGAGTAACCAAGAGGTGACAAGCGGAGAGTGAAGCACAATGTGACAAGGTCCAGATAGGTAGGCTTGCAGTGACTGTAACTGTGATCTCTTGCAGGAATCCGGGGAGCGGTTGGAGTGGTGGAGAAACTGGAACGTCTGAGGTAAGGAAACACACCGGTAAGTACAAAGGGGTCTGGATTGGTTCAGGTATGTGAACCGTAGACCGGACGAGGAGGGAGTGTGGAGAGTGTGTAGATATAGTGGAGCTTAATGAGCTGCAGCAGGTGCGGGGAATTAGAATGCGGGTGATTGTGATCTAGTGAACGTTGGTGCTGATGACTGCGGCTTGATTTCAGTTAAAGTACAATTTAAACATTTAACCTGAATGTCAGAATGCCTCTCTTTTGTCTTATTAACAACAGCTGCATCAACTACACAAATTTGTGTAAAACTTGATCTTTATGTTTTCCAGCATGATGTGAGAAGGATCCAAAGAACATCTTGAGCTTCAGTGAAAACTGATCTGACCCACATAGCAATTTTTCTCTGGCCCACACAATCAGCTTTTGCTTGGCCCACATACCGCAATGACTTACGGTCCTAGTGTGTAGCAAAAGCAAAAGCTGATTGTGTGGGCCACAGAAAAATTGCTATGTGGGCCGGAGCTGGGCCAGAGGAAAATTGCTATGTGGGACCATACCTGTATGACCATAGCTGGCCCAGACAGCAACAGTGTTGGCCCAGATCCGGCCCACATCTGGCCCGCATGGCCGGATCTCGGCCGACACTGCTTGCTGTCTGGGGGTCCTATACGCTGGACCAGATGAGTTCCACATGTCAGCCTCAACAAAACCATAACCAAGCCACTTGATACACACCCCTCCCAGATGAATAGTCACAACAACGACAATATTCTGAACAAATATTTAATCATGTTTAATCAGCAATGAAAGTTCAAAACTTTGAAATAGTTTCAGCCCATTAGTTCATGTAAGTGACGTCACCGATTGACCCCACAGTGCAGACTTTTAGGTTAAATTAATTAGCTTATAGTGACTTCCATTTATCTATTGACAAAGTATCAGCAAAAAATTTACAAAACTATCAAAGCCGCTCATCTACACATAAAAGGTGCTTAAAAACTCAAACGTTCATTAATAAGAGCTCAAATCTATAAGTTAGCTTACCTCTAATTGTTAGCCTCTGATGCTAACGGTCTTTTTGAAGACAACTCCTGTAAAGTAAAGATTCAACAGAAACGTGTCAATTACATGTAAGAAAGTGTCAGGAACGGTTGTATGTATTATTTGTGTAACTTTAGGGAACTTACCTGAAAGCAGTGAAAACAGCAGAGAGACAGCCTCTCCCTACTTGTCAGATGAGTGCGTTGACTCCCTGTTACCATGGTAACCTCCTGCGCTCCAGTTTAAATGCGATTTGAATGCTCAACGCGCGCGCTCATTGGCCCTGTCCTCACGAACGCGGTTATTTTCAAAACAGCAGCTTTTTCTATGCGGTTTGGCCGTTCGTCCTCACGCAAACGCTGCACCAGGTCACTGAAACCGAACATTTTGAAAACTACTGCCAGGGTGAAGATTTTCAAAAACTCCTGCTGCAGTGTTATCGTGTAGACCGCAAAACCAGAGTTTTTGACTTGTGACGTCGGAGCCTGCGCTGTTATCTCCGCCTACTGGAAACTTTTTCAGGCTTCTGATTGGCCAGCATGGCCTAAAACGCATCAAAGTTACGCATTTACATAATTAGTACATACAAGTAAAATAAAATGTCCTGAAACTTCATCATGTATTGTTTAGTAGGCCTACATCAAACTGTAAATTGAATGAGAATATGAAAGCAGTGAATGCAAAACATTGTTTGAAGTCAGTTGTATATAAATGAAACAACAGGATATACTATTCTATAATATAACATATAATATCATATCATATAATATCATATGAGGCATGAATATAATTTCAAATGTAAACACAATTAAAGACACAATATGAGCTTTATGTTATGCATTTTAAAAAGATATTTTCAAAATGTATTTCAATATATTTAACAGTGTTTCATATATATGTGAATATATTACCTTTCTGTATGGGAAAACATTGGCATTTTACTCAAAAATATTTGAAATGGATTTTAAATGTGGGTCAAGATCAGCAATACTTATGTGGCCCACATATCTACATTTGACATCTGGCCCATGTCTTGTGTGCCGTCTTAAACCCGGTACCACCTCTGCCAACATTTGGCCCACATGCTGTATGCCAGTGCCGGATGAATGGCAGATGAATATATATATAAAACAACAGAATATACTATTCTATAATATACTATATAATATCATATATTATATAATATCATATGAGACATGAATATAATTTTGCATACAAGTAAACACATAATAACACACAACATGAGCTTTATGTTATGCATTTTCTAAATATATTTTCAAAATATATTTAACAGTGTTTCACATATATGTGAATATATTACCTTTCTGTATGGGAAAACATTGGATTTTAGTCAAAAATATTTGAAATGGATTTTAAATGTGGGTCAAGATCGGCAATACTTATGTGGCCCACATATCTACATTTGACATCTGGCCCATGTCTTGTGTGCCGTCTTAAACCCGGTACCACCTCTGCCAACATTTGGCCCACATGCTGTATGCCAGTGCCGGATGAATGGCAGATGAATATATATATAAAACAACAGAATATATTATTCTATAATATACTATATAATATCATATATTATATAATATCATATGAGACATGAATATAATTTTGCATACAAGTAAACACATAATAACACACAACATGAGCTTTATGTTATGCATTTTCTAAATATATTTTCAAAATATATTTAACAGTGTTTCACATATATGTGAATATATTACCTTTCTGTATGGGAAAACATTGGATTTTAGTCAAAAATATTTGAAATGGATTTTAAATGTGGGTCAAGATCGGCAATACTTATGTGGCCCACATATCTACATTTGACATCTGGCCCATGTCTTGTGTGCCGTCTTAAACCCGGTACCACCTCTGCCAACATTTGGCCCACATGCTGTATGCCAGTGCCGGATGAATGGCAGATGAATATATATATAAAACAACAGAATATATTATTCTATAATATACTATATAATATCATATATTATATAATATCATATGAGACATGAATATAATTTTGCATACAAGTAAACACATAATAACACACAACATGAGCTTTATGTTATGCATTTTCTAAATATATTTTCAAAATATATTTAACAGTGTTTCACATATATGTGAATATATTACCTTTCTGTATGGGAAAACATTGGGATTTTAGTCAAAAATATTTTAAATGGATTTTAAATGTGGGTCAAGATCGGCAATACTTATGGCCCAAGATCGGCAATACTTATGGCCCACATATCTGTATTTGATATCTGGGCCAAATACTACATTTGACATCTGGCCCATGTCTTGTGTGCCGTCTTAAACCCGGTACCATCTCTGCCAAACCCGGGCCATGTTTGGCCCACATGCTGTATGCCAGTGCCGGATGAATGCCAGCTCTGCCAGATGCATGCCAAATCTGGGCCAAATTTGTTTGCTGACTGGGGACTGTCTGTACAAAGTGTCACATGATCAGTGTCAAACATTTATTTTTTGCTTATTTCATTTGTGAACTAAAAGTGAAAAATCTCAGACTTTTTGACCTTATGTAATAACAAATATCCAAGAGGTCCAACATTTCCTTGAGTTGTTCTTTGAGATCCACATTTTGAACAGCTGCTTCTCAGACTGCCACTTTTTCTGTTGTCACACGTCAGTCACATGTTCTCATCACTTCCGTCTTTGACCCAAGGGTGGATCCACAGCTTATGGCCCCTCCTTTCATATGCTTTTAGCCAGCATCACCTCCTCTTCCTCTTTCTCTGCTTCACTTCTTCTCACAGCATCTCACTGATCCATTTCTTCCTAGTTTGACTCCATCCACACTTCCATAGCTTTGGAAAACTGAGATATCTGGCCGCCTGGGATCAGTCTATTCTAGATAAACCTTACCTCACCAACTTGCACAGCACACTGACAGATCATTTCTCTTTAACAGCAATTCAACAGTAATACTTAGAAAGAAAAAAGAGGTTGATTGGGTGTCTTTAAATATGCTATAGAAGGGGTGGGGCCTAATATGGCAAATTCATTGCCATATTTGGAAAAGGGCGGTGCATGTCAAAAATATGAGTGTATCTTCAAGTATGAGCACGTGTATGTCCCAGAGCTTGATTTACATTAAAATAATAGATTCTGTTATTTTCTTTTTATACGCTGTTCAAAAATTTGGGGTCTGATTTTTTATTTAAATTTTTTTTTAATCAATAATTTTATTCAGCAAAGATGCAATAAACTGATCAAAAGTGACAGTAAAGACATTTATAATACTACAGAAGATTTATATTTCAAATAAATGCTGTTCTTTTCACGGAAAATAAATTGTATTTTAAAATATATTAAAATAGTAAAAATGTTTTGAATTATAAATATATTTTACAATATTAATGTTTTTATTATTAGTTTAATTCTGATCAAATAAATGCCATAGTGATCAGTGTTCAAAAACATTAAAAAAAAATCTTACTGACCTCAAATGTTTGTATGGTAGTGTCAAAGGGTCAAAGCAAAAGTGTCTTGAAAAGTTTCCATAAGCCTTTTATATAGATTTTATTGTTTTAATGTAGTCCCAGTAGTCTTTAAAATAAAATAAGGAAAACATATTTAATTTTAATTTTTACAAATATTTTAAAATTTAAGTACTCTTAAATTTAATCCAAAAGTGAAATAAACAAGCGTTGAATTTTTTTTTATTTTGTAAAATTTATTTCTATCAGTATTTACATAACTGTCATTCAGTTTGACATTTTTAAATGTGGTAAAAATGTACTTGATGTTTTAGAAAAATGACAAAAATGACAGAATTGTGCTCTTATACAAGTAGGACATTGCTAGAGGACAAATTACATAAACTAATGAGAGTATAAAACCTGCGTTTTAAGTGAGTTTAAAGCAGTCCACAGGGCCAAATGTGGCCGTAGTTGAAGAAACTGTCTTGCTGATCAGATGCCATAGAAATGCTCTGTTCAAGACTCATAATTGCTGCCAGAGCTTCTGCTCTCCTGTGTCATAAAACAAACCCTTGACACTGCAATCTTTATCACTGGAAACGGTGATGCCATGTAGGACCCTAAGGAGGAAAGCCAGTAATGCTTGTTGTGGGGAATCAAGGACAGCTCCCTCAGAGATCATAAAAGAGAACACTTAAAACTTGACAATAGCTTTTTTGACTTTTGCAGCAAGTTGGCTGTTTCTCTCTCACTTTATCTTGTCTCTCTCTCACTAAATATCTTACTTAGGTCTAAACAAAACTTTTTTTTTTTTAACCTTTGGTCAAATCTTATCTTGTCTTGCCTATAGGACCCCGCTGCTTTATATAGTGTATGTATATATATATATATATATATATATATGATTTACTTTTTAAAATATATATTATGTGGAAATGTGGAAGGGGTTATGTGTCCCCTTGTTTCCCTTTGTTCACAAGCAAAAGCTAAATAACCGCACACACTCTCCCAGAGAAATAAATTTGTCCACAAACCCTTTGTGTGTAAAAACAAGTGAACTTTCATTATTGCCGATTCTGTCTAACCCACAAATAACTTCACATGCGAGACAGGATGATTGATACTCTTCATCACCCTGCCTCTCTCTCTCCTCCCCCTAATTTAATTCCCAACAACTGCCATGCCCCGTCATCCATACCAAAGTGTCTCACCAATGGAGCAGCCCCTATTGATCGACAGTAATAACACAAACTCTCCTGATACATCCAGGCTCAGTGCTGACGCAACAACACTGGCCCCAAAAAACAAGGAAAAAGGAGAAAACAATTCATAAAAGTATTAAAAAGCACAAATTGATTTTCTGATCAACAAATCAATCCGTTTTTCTCTGAAAATGTGCTTTATTTTAACTACCTGAAGGAAAAGCAAGCTCGCTGATCAGCTCGTAACAGAAAGTGCCAGAGGAGAGAGACAGACATGCAGCCAGAGATGAATGTGTGCAGTATATCCCCTCATTAGAACGTCTATCACCCCCATGGCCTTCCTCCCACAATGCCCCGTCCCCCTTTTAGAGGTTACCACGTCAGCATCCCAGTTTTGCTCCTTAATAGTCATCAAATTTTGTATCCACAGTGGTATAATCGGCGCAGATGAAGATGCTTTTGGACTCTGATCTAAGCAGTTTTTTTGTGCGAAAGGAAGCCCGGTAGCAAACTCCAACTCTGTGTTTTGTGCTGCAGAGCAGCCTTGATCACTCGTACCCCGCAGTCTGTATATTTTCCAGTAAGGCCTTATATTTACCACATCAAAGACGTTGCAAATTGCTCCGTAATTCAGTTTGGGAAATTCTGCCAATACTGCAAAAAATCCCAAAAAGTCTTAATTTCCCAAGAAAGTGGCGTGTTTATCTTGAATTATTATTAACGGAGGGCCTTGTTTGTATTTTGTTCAGTTTCTGCTGAGGATGTTAAAGTGCCTCCTGGTCGATTGTGTTCCCGATGTGAGGAACACCTGATTTCATCTCGGGCTCAGAGAGATGTCATCCCCCATGATGCTTTGCTCAAACTGCATAGATCAGCAGAGAGTGTGAGTACCCTGTGACATAAAGCACCACACGGAGTTGGGATCATGATGTGTTTTTACTGTTTCTCATAAATGATAAGCATTATTTATGACTAATTGTTATTTAGTACTTTTTCTGCTGATGTCACTAAGCACTCTTATTTTGTAGCCTCTCCTCAGAGACCAGTTCTTACAATTGAATTGATTTCTAGTCGATAAAATAAGGTCCCACCCTATATATTTCTTTTAGAGTTGCTTTTTACACATAAATAATGACCTTTTTCTTTTAGAAATATGTCACATAATGGACCTAAAATGGTAGTAATGATCAGTGTTGGGGAGTACTTAGTTACATGTAATGGCATTACGTAATTTATTTACAAAATAAATGGGTTACAGTTTACAACCTGAATTCCAGAAATGTTGGGACGTTTTTTAAATCTGAATAAAATGAAAACTAAAAGACTTTCAAATCACATGAGCCAATATTTTATTCACAATAGAACATAGAGAACATAACAAATGTTTAAACTGAGAAATTTTACACTTTTATCCACTAAATGAGCTCATTTCAAATTTGATGCCTGCTACAGGTCTCAAAAAAGTTGGCACGGCGGCAAAAAAGGGCTTAAAAGTTTTGAAAAGATTCAGCTGGGAGAACATCTAGCAACTAATTAAGTTAATTGACATCAGTCTGTAACATGATTAGCTATAAAAGGGATGTCTTAGAGAGGCAGAGTCTCTCAGAAGTAAAGATGGGCAGAGGCTCTCCAATCTGTGAAAGAGTGCGTACAAAGATTGTGGAATACTTTAAAAACAACGTTCCTCAACGTCAAATTGCAAAGGCTTTGCAAATCTCATCATCTACAGTGCATAACATCATCAAAAGATTCAGAAAAACTGGAGAAATCTCTGTGCGTAAGGGACAAGGCCGAAGAACTTTGTTGGATTCCCATGATCTTTGGGCCCTCAGATGACACTGCATCACTCATCAGCATGATTCTGTCATTGACATTACTAAATGGGCCCAGGAACACTTCCAGAAACCACTGTCGATAAACACAATCCGCCGTGCCGTCTGCAGATGCCAACTTAAGCTCTATTGTCCAAAAAGGAAGCCATATGTGAACATGGTCCAGAAGCGCCGTCGTGTCCTGTGGGCCAAGGCTCATTTAAAATGGACTGTTTCAAAGTGGAAAAGTGTTCTATGGTCAGACGAGTTCAAATTTGACATTCTTGTTCGAAATCACAGACGCCGTGTCCTCCGGGCTAAAGAGGAGGGAGACCTTCCAGTTATTAGTGTTCAGTTCAAAAGCCAGCATCTGTGATGGTATGGGGGTGCATAAGTGCATACGGTATGGGCAGCTTGCATGTTTTGGAAGGCACTATGAATGCTGAAAGGTATATAAAGGTTTTAGAGCAACATATGCTCCCCTCCAGACGACATCTATTTCAGGGAAGGCCTTGTGTATTTCGGTTTGTATTTTGTGTCCTTGTTACAGTGTAATTATACATTTAAGTACTGAGTAATATTAATTAACTACATGTACTGTAATCAGTTACAGTTATTGAGAAAAAAAATTTGTAATTAAATTACAGTTACTTATGAAAATGTTAACGATTACAAAGGGGGTTACATCTGAATATTTCCTTACACATACAGATTTGATTGATTTCTTTCCAAAATTGCATTGACTGCTCTAAAATATGAGACACCAATATTTCAGGAGTTTAGGACACAGAATAGGATGCTTATTCGATAACTGGTTTATTTCCTATTTGGGTTTATATATATGCTTTATTTTTTAAGATTAACTCTTTTTTTTTTTCAAGGCATTGTTAGATGCCAAACACAGATTGTTCACTTCACAAGACATCAATTAACGGACTGGGGTTGTGTGGATTACTTGTGGATTGCTGTTTATATCAGCTGTTTAGACTTTTGATCTGACGGCACCCATTCACTGCAGAGGATTTGGATTTCATCCAAATCTGTTGCAATGAAGAAACAAACTCATCTACATTGTGGATAACCTGCATTTGAGTAGATTTCAATAAATTTCCATTTTCTGTGAACTGTTCCTTTAATAGCAGTATTGATATCGATATTGGCCTTCACAGTACTTGGTATGGGATCAAAATGAATATAAGTGATGCAGCCCATCCCTAGTGAACAGCTTTCATGGTTTCTATAAATAATCTCAGCACACAGCCCACAAGGGTAGTTTCCCAGCTTTCTCTCTGATATTACTAAACCTTGATTCTACACACACATTTGTTAATTGTGCAAATTTTGCAATGTCTGCATTTAAGGAACATTATCATTTCCCTTGAGTCACGGCGTGTTATGAATATGCAGATGTCCACAGAGATGATCTTAATACATCTGTGACTGTGCAAATTAGGCAGACTATGGCTGTTTCATTTTAATCATTTGCAGGTGCAAGTAGGTCCTTGGCACTTTAATTAGAAAATGTTCTGGGTTTTTTTTTTATGCCAGCTTTGTGCGATAGTATCTGAATGCTGTAGCGAGTTCAGCTTGATGAAACATTAAGATCAGACAGTATTGCACTCAATATATGTCGACAATGGATTGTGCAGTATGGGAATAATAGAAAGTATAAAGAGAAAAAAGAGAAATAATGTAATGATAAACTGTATCGAAATTCAGTATAGCAGAATGAAAAACAAGAAAGCAATACTGGGGGAATGTATTGATAGAGTGAGTGGTTGGCCAGGATATTGTGAATACATAATTATCAATAACCTCTGACTCTATTGAGTTTTGGCTTCAGAAATATGTACAGGGTTACAATCATAGACAATAATATGTAGATGCCACATTTGACTGTAAAATGTTAGCAGCACCACCATCTGAGACAGTCAATGAGAAGACTTCTTGGAATGGATGTCAATAGAGAAGTGCACTGAATTAACTAACTAACTGAAAAAAAAAGCTTTAAGAGAAAGTTCTATAAGAGCACACATAATTTATTGACAGGAAAATTTTTTAATTGGGCTAGCCACTCATATCTATAGGCCGTGCCAACAGTTGTTGACTGTTGGAAAACTGCTGACTTTAGTTAAATGTCTCAGTGTATAGATCATTTTTTGACAAAGTTTGATGATGTATTTTCACATTAATTTAGCATGATCAGCGACAAGACTGCTGTGATGGTGTTTCTAGAGTCAAAACTTTGCCCAATATTAGTTTTTTGACTAACAAATCTTCAATTAACAGGATGACTGTAAATATTTCGTTTTTATTTGTTAGCTTCTCAGCTAGTTTTCTGAATTAATGGATCAGTATAGTCTTATGTTAATGTTTTGTGAGAAATTGTGACGTTAAATTGTGATGACAAAAAGAAACCATATCAATAGTTAAATACCTTTGAGCACCTTTTGAATACAGTTTTAGATACAGGTGTTTATCGGAAGGTTAGTCATGCAGTTGTTAATTAAATGTTTAAACGCTTACATCCTTTAAGACAGAACAAAAACTCGCAAATATTCCATTTAAAACACAATGAAAACCATCCCTTCTTCAATGAGATTCACTTTCCTCCCTCCTTCAGATAAAACTCTTCAGGCTTGAAGTGCTGGCTACAAACACATGTACTGCCACGAGAGTACATTTGGCAGGTTCCTCAGTTCTGGCTGCTGTTATCCATCTCTCTCTTAATTTTTCCTTTTTTGGAAAGTTGTGGAAATGTTATGATGTTTGTTTTTTTGCAACTGGAGCATAACAGTAACACTGTAATAACATTAGCTACGATCATCATTCTACCTCTATGCAGAAGCTGCACTGTTTATCCGACTAATATTTACTTGGGTACAGTGTTATTTTAGTATGCTTGAGATTATAGTTTTTGATTTTTTTTTTTTCATTCAGCATTGCATCACTTTTTCACCAATGGATCCTCTGCAGTAAATGGGTGCTGTCCGAACTAATAAAAACATCACAATGACTTTAAACCATAATTTCTGGCAAAAAAAAAAAATACAAAATACTGCTAGTCCATAATTAATAGTAAGCAAATAGTTATGAGCAGATTATAGTTGTCTGCTCACATCAAAATCCACCGACATAGTTCTTTAGAATTGTTTTAAACAGTTTTCACTTGTAAACAGTGCATGATCTGTGCATTTTTCTCTCCTGATTCAGACGTGACAACATTTTTATGGATTATGGATTTTTCCTTTCAAACACTTTTCACTTTACATGATGTTAATTAACTGACTGGAGTCTGTGGTTTACTTGTGGATTATTGTGATGTTTTTATCAGCTGTTTATACTCTCATTCTGACGGCACCCATTCACTGCATAGGATCCATTGGTGAGCAAGTGATGTAATGCTAAATTACTCCAAATCTGTTCTGATGAAGAAACAAACTCATCTACATATTGGATCGTCTGAGGGTGAGTATATTTTCAGCAGTTTTTTTCTTTAATGTGTGCAGAATGTATAAAAACCTTATATATTTTCCACAAATAACTAAAATGAAATTTTAGACTGTGACTGTGTCAGTATTTAAAGCTGAAAAGTCACCAGACCAAAAAAATAAAAAAAATTATAATAAAAAAAATTAAAAACAGTGGCTGTTTTCAAACAAGTCATCTGAACACTCCCTGTCTCTAATTGGTTGGACATTCAGATAGTCCTGCCCTAAGCTCACGCTATTGGTTGCTAGCTGAACTGGTCAGGATTCTTAAACAAACAGCAGTGTTCAGTGTTTTCATAATGCCACAAAGGCACATTATTTACACTTTGTAGGAGAATCAGCACACAAAATGGCTTATTAATAGATGTCTCTGTGTATTAAACTCTGATAGGAGAAAGTAATTTAGCATCCAGAAAATTACACACTTCAGCTTGAATTGTGGTATAAATAATACAAGAGTTACAATGTTTAAAGTCTCTCTTTTGTCTGCTCTATCCTCTGTCCAAATAGAGCATCTTCATTTCTGACTGCCGTGTCAATTTCCATTTCCCAGAACTGTCCGGATTTTTCATTCTAAGCGCGTGTGTCTTAATCACACCATCAGCTTCATTTCAGCAGAAACCTGAGCAAAACGAAGGTAAGGAACAGGAAAAGGTCAATCCTTCATCACAGCTTACAGCCGATAGGGTGATTGAAAGACATGATATTTTCACCGGAGCAAGACAGGATTGTTGGATAGCCTTTGACTTTACATAAAGCAATTGTGTCACTATAAAGCAGGATGGAAACGCTTTTTTTCTGTATAATTTGACAAACACTTCTAAGTACGTGCAGGGCATGTTCATAGTAGTGCGTGCCCTTTTTGCTCTGACCTAGAATCAACTTTCTGCGTGATAAATCTCACCTTATTCACAGTGTCGAAAGTATAATTTCAGCCTGCTTTAACTCAGAATATGAATAGCATAAAAAAAATTGTTATTCAGTTTGCCATTGTACAAAATGGCTTGTAATCGGCTCATTTAGACAGAGCATCGTGGTCAGTTCATTGTGAAAGAAAATAAAGAGAAGTCTCTCAATTAATGTTTTATTTCTAAAAATAAAAGAACGTGGACAGAATTAAGACAGGCTGTCCTTAACCTCAGGTGCTTACCAGGATGTCGATGTGTTTTTGCAACGATTGTTTGCTTTAATCAGAAGCAAATCTCGTTTTCAATAATTAGCAGACAGGTGAAAAGGAGGGGAAAGTCATTTTCCAAAGAGTTCGTGCTTTCATAGATCAATATAATGAATTTTAATGCCACACTGTTTACTTCTTCCAGGAAGAAGTTAATGCAGAATTAAAATCATGTGATTCATCAGCTCAGTACTGTTTTATTTTGTTTTTGTTCTATGTCTCAAATCGTTTACTCATCCTCATGTTGTTAAAAAAGCCTATTTTCTTTTTTTCTGCAGAACACAAAAGAAGATATCATGAAGAATGTTGGTAACCAAATATTCTGTTGACCATTTACTTTTATTGTATGGAGCCATTTCTCTAAATATCTACTTTTGTGTTCCACAGAAGGATGAAAGTCATACAGGTTTGGAATTGAGTAAATGATGACAGAATTTTCATTTTGGTAACCATCCCTTTAATCACTATTGTGATTTTCTTTTTTCTTTTTCTTTTTCCAGTGAAAAACATCTGAACATCCATGATATTAAAATTTAAATTTAAAATTAAATTTTTTTTTTTTTTGAGAAATGAAATTACATGAGATATTAAGAATTGTTTTCAGAAATGTACAACTTGAATTAAGTTTATTCTTCCTTCCCACTTGCAAATTGTAATTCTTATCTTAAGGCAAGACACTGCAGGTGGATAGGGTAATTTTTTTTTACTAATAGTTATCGCCTTACTTACCTAGTTGATTGATTACACTGATAATTGCAAACATTTTTTGTATTACAAGTTTTCTAAAATGTTAGGTTTAAATATGCAAATGAGGCATTATTTAATGAAATATGCACTAATTTGCATACATTTCTAGTACAAAAATCTAAACACTGGATGAAGTCAGTTTCAAAATTCTTGTTTAATTTTTTTGACATATTACAGTCAAAGGTTTTTACAGAGGGAATTTTGGATATCTCATTTTGTGACTCCATAATTCAGAAAATACTTAGAACAGACAGAAAACACTATATTTCGACAATTTTGGGGGAATTAAAATGTTGTATATAATCAAGCAAATTATATATGAACAAATCCTCTGTAAAACCTTCAGGATATAGACAGGAATAAAATGTGAAGTTTGGTGTCTAAGTGCTACTGAAGTGGAGATTTATGGCTCAGTGTAGGAGAAAAAACTCATTTTGAGAAAACGGCCTTTAAAAATATGTATTGTAATTGAAATCTATTGACACAAATAGATAAAGTGCTATAAAAGAAACACTTAACAGTGTCTTTTGGATGTTTTTGTTCTACTAGTCTGAAAAAACACTTTATGAAAAACCAAAAAGCCCAAAATTGACAGGTGCATGAAAAAACAGTGTTTTTGCCTGCAGTGTCTCCCCTTAAGCATAAATCCAACAAAAGGTTTATGCTTAAAATAGGAAAAAATATCAATGGGGTAAGACAAATAGAAAACTGAAAAAATTTTTTAGTAGTGAATTCATTCATTCATATGTTCATTAATTTACAAATTAGCAGTATAACTCATATGACAGTTTCCTCAAACTCAATGAGATGCTGTCTTGTCACTGACATATGATGGGTTCCTTACTATTCATATTCCTTAAACCCTGCTGTTTTTGGAAGAATGCATTGTCACAGCGCAGCACAGTTCATGCCAGATACGTCTATATTGGCTATAGAGCAAATAAACCTCTGTTGGGGAGCCTGGTTTAGCTACACGGGAAGTTATTAACGTAATTGCGGGTGGAGTACGCCCATCTAATCTTCCAATTAATATCCGAGTATAAAAACAGCCTCTTACCACTTCCGTCATTAGTTCTTTCGGCATCCTTCCACCTCCCCATCTCCTCCTTTATGCATTTTTATTTCAATTATCCTTCTGTCTTCTCTCGAGTAGAATAGTCTCTCTGAGCCCTCCATTGCAGACATCAAGCCAAATCCGTTTACCACTAATGCTAAGATTATATGGTCACACAAACTCGTGAAACTACTCATAACCTACAGTAAATTAACTACAAGCAAGCGAGCAGTTAGTGCTACTACATTAAATTATACATATGGAATATTTTTCAAATATGACCAAACAATTGTGTCATTTTATAATTTGATCAGAGCCAAAATAATTCAGGTTTTGGATGCATAAACTTAATATATAGGCTAGCTGCTGCTTGAATTGAGGACTTTGAATCTGTTAAGGGATAGTTCACCCAAAAATGCTTTAAAGGTACTCTTGTAAACACACGTCGACTGACACGGAAGAGAAGAAATTGTTGAATAAAGTTGTTATTTTTGTTTTCTTTGCACACAAAAAGTATTCTCGTAGCGTCATAAAATTACAGTTGAACCTCTGATGCCACATGGACTATTTTAATGATGTCCTTACCACCTTTCTGGGCCTTAAATTTGGTAGTTGCGTTGCTATGCAGAGTCAGAAAGCTCTCGGATTTAATCAAAAATATCTTCATTTGTGTTCCGAAGATGAATGAATGTCTTACAGGTTTGGAACAACATGAGGGTTAGTAATTAATGACAGAATTAAAATTTTTGGGTGAACTAATTTACATAAACTCTATAAACAAACTGATTCACAAGTATAAATCAGACTTTTTTGATGGAGAAGACTTATTATGAGAGCGTATTTGATCGCTTCAACATATTTTTTCATTACATGAGGGAAAATGTTAGCTGTTTCTAGAAAAGCAAAGTTTGTACAGCTAAACTACTGTGAAAAATTTAGTTTAGTTTCCATTAATTAGCTACTGTCCAACACTGTGCAACAGTGTGTTGATGTGATATTTGATTTTGCAGGCCACCCGGATTCTGCCGTCATAGTACAGTAATCGGAAGCGCTGAGGAGAGTGGTTTTGATCATTTAAAGATTCGGATCTACTTGATATTCCTGTGCCTGCTTACGAACAAGGTTTTCTTGGCCTAACAAATTCTGCATAATTCATAAATCACCTGCACTGTCATCTTTCATGGCTGTCAGACCTCTCCTTTCATTCTCTTGAAATACCGTACGCATCTATACCATCAGGATTTCATCTATAGAACTTTTGTCTCTTGACATATTCCTGCCGCTGTATTTAAATATGTTTGTGCGGCTTTGACAAAGTCACGTCACACATTAAGCCAAAAGCCTCCAGACAGATCCATGGGTTGATGTTGTAGTAAGCATTGTTATTCTTTATTAAAGACACCATCTCAGGCATGGTGGTAGCAGTGAATGAGGGCTGGTGTGCCTGAGTCTGACACACGGGAAAAAGTGGAGTGATGAAGAGGTAATTAAAGACAGGAAGAGGTGAATATGATTTTGGGGGGATCTGTCTGTAATTGGACACATGAAAGACACAAGTAGGGTGCATCGCTAGTGCTGCTGCTCCTTATTAGCCGCTAATGTGAAAACCAATATTTCAGCCCACGTCAAGGTGCAGTGGGAGACGGCAGCTCTCTCCGACAAGTGTGGGGTCCCCACTGAGAATTTGAGAGCATGCCAGGCATTGTCCTCCATCCTCCTCCTGCTTAATTCACAGACAGATCCTGGTTCAAATAGACCTTCCCTGTTTTGGCTGAAAGCTAGCTCCTCTGTGTCAAATCCGGCGGTTAAAGCACACATACCCTAGAGAGAAATACCCATGTCTTACCGCTGTAATTAAAAGAATATGCCTCGCCATTGGACTAAGTGTAGTCTGAATTTTCAGCTTTTCAGGAATTTGTATTGGATTTTTCCCAGTAATTTTCCATATGATATGTAATAAAATATGTTTCCTAAAACCTCAAGAGCAATCTTTTACTCTAGTGTTTCTCACACCGCTTTTGGTGTGTACATTGTTACCATTATAGTTAAAAACACAAATGTCTTTTTTGAGTGAATCAAAATCATACAGTGCAGCCAGATGTACCAGAAGAAAAAATTGTAGCCAGATTCTTATGATTGTTATCAACTCATTATTTTTAAGTGGATCAAATTTATACTGCACAACAAGTGCAGTCTAATTCACAAGTTGCTGTTACAAACTGATTTAAGTGAATCAAAATCATACAACGCAACAAATGTAGTCTGATTCACAAACAAATGACTCTTATGAACTGGTGCTTTTTAAGTGAATCAAAATCATATAGCACAACATGTGTAGTCTGATTTACAAACAAATGACTCTATTAACCTGGTTCTTTTTAAGGGGAGACACTACAGGCAAAAACACTGTTTTTTTATGCACCTGTCAATTTTGAGATTTTGGGCTTTTTGGTTTTTCATAAAGTGTTTTTTCAGACTAGTAGAACGAAAACATCCAAAAGACACTGTTAAGTGTTTCTTTTATAGCACTTTATCTATTTGTGTCAATAGATTTCAATTACAATACATATTTTTAAAGGCCGTTTTCTCAAAATGAGTTTTTTCTCCTACACTGAGCCATAAATCTCCACTTCAGTAGCACTTAGACACACCAAACTTTACATTTTTATTCCTGTCTATATCCTGAAGGTTTTTACAGAGGGATTTGTTCATATATAATTTGCTTGATTATATACAACATTTTAATTCCCCCAAAATTGTCGAAATATAGTGTTTTCTGTCTGTTCTAAGTATTTTCTGAATTATGGAGTGACAAAATGAGATACCCAAAATTCCCTCTGTAAAAACTTTTGATTATAATATGTCAAAAAAATTAAACAAGAATTTTGAAACTGACTTCATCCAGTGTTTAGATTTTTGTACTAGAAATGTATGCAAATTAGTGCGTATTTCATTAAATAATGCCTCATTTGCATATTTAAACCTAACATTTTAGAAAACTTGTAATACAAAAAATGTTTGCAATTATCAGTGTAATCAATCAACTAGGTAAGTAAGGCGATAACTATTAGTTAATTTTTTTACCCTATTCACCTGCAGTGTCTCGAAGAAAGTCAAACAATGCAACAAGTATTGTGTGATTCTCAAATAAATGTATTTTATGAACTGTTTTAGTGAATCAAAATCATACAGTGCAACAAGTGTTTTCTGATTCACAATTAAATGTCTTTTGTCAAAAGGTTCTTTTTAAGTGAATCAGAATCTTGCAGATCAACAAGTGTAATTTACTTCACAAACAAATTACTGTTATGAACTCATTATTTCTATGTGAATCAAAATGATACTGCACAGGAATTGTAGTCTAATTCACAAGTTACTGTTATGAACTGATTCTTTTTAAGTGAATCAAAACCAAACAGTGCAACAAGTGTAGTCAAATTCACACACACACACACACACACACACACACACACACACACACACACACACTTCACAAAAAGACATATTTGGCAGAACGTTCATGCTGCTCATTTCCATACACTGAAAGTGAATGGTGACTAGTTGAGCTCCAAAAATGACTAACTAGCTAAAATGATCAAATTGACAAGGGAAATATATACATACATATATATATATATATATATATATATATATATATATATATATAAATAATCATTCAGCACAACAAATGTAGTCTGATTCACAAACAAGTGACTCTTATGAACTGGTGCTTTTAAGTGAACCAGAATTATACAACACAGCACATGTAGTCAGATTCACTTATAAATTACTCTTATCAACTGGTTCTTTTTAAGTGAATCAAAATCATACAGTGCAACAAGTTTAGTCTAAATCACAAACAAATTACTCTTATGAATCGTTTTAAGTGAATCAAAATCATAACACAACAAGTGCTGTCAGATTCACATTTAAATGTCTTATCAAAAGGATCTTTTTAAGTGAATCAGAATCTATATCAGCAAGTGTAATTTAATTCACAAACAAATACTGTTATGAACTGATTCTTAAGTGATTCAAACTAATGCAACACAACAAGTGTAGTCTGATTATTTACTGAATTGTATAGCACATTATGTTTTTGAAAAGCTTGAATTTTTTATTGTGTTGATTGTTATATGAACTGCATAGTTTGAGATCTGATGTTCCAAGCTAAAAAGGAACTTACAGCAATAGCTGAGAGAATCAAATCAGTATTGCGTCAGATATGCATTGAGACCCACACTTCCCTCTTTATATTCCCAAAACATTCTCCCAAAACATTATTCTCCCAAAACAAACAATTGCTCTGCTGGTGGTGGCAGTTCCGACATTTGGTGAACATAATGATGTTTATGACAGATTTGTCAGTAGCAGCCATTATGTTTTCTCTTTGAGATGTAGTTTGATATATGACGTACAATGGATGCAAGACTCAAGAGCTTGGTGCTGCTGGGAATAACTCATGAAAGCTTGACTTCTTCTCTTCTGTGATGGTAAATTGCTCTGACATGCTTTGTCCTCAGCTACATGCAGAAAAGGAAAAATTGCGTTTTTTACGACATGTTTTTCCAAGTAAACCCTGACACAAACCCACTTATTTATATGACTTAAATGTGACTCATTTATGTGAGTTAAATGATCTGCGTTTCAATCCAGTGCAGATACCTGGGCTGGCGTTTTGAGTCAGAAATTTGGAGCAGAGAACCTGCGAGAAGACGCAATAAGCTGCTGCGCATTTTGACAAATGATTTTGACAAATATTGGAGATCCTGACAATTGACTGTTCTGCGCATGACACCGCGTGTCACAGGCATGCCCTCATTACTGGCCACACATCAGGTGATTTCACTGGGACCAGAAGGGGAATGTCATGTTATCACATCCAGAGTGTCATGTCATGTTATATTTGCCACGGCTTGTCACAACAGTGGCGGTGCTGCGCTTGTGATGGTGTTTATAACGGTATCAGTTTGCAAACAAGCGCCTGTCAGAAAACTTCAACATCCCGCATGGCTTATCTGCAGAGAATTGTGGGATATGTAGAAGATGTACAAGGTGGAGAGTTGAATAGAGGGTTAAGAGTCTTCATTTACACCATTACACATTTCGTAGCTTTCAGCATGCTAATTATTTTACAATCGCTTATATTTTAATGCTAATTGATATTCATCAATGGCTTAGATATGGAAAGTGAGATATTTATATTCATATAGCACAGGCTAGTTAGCAGTTCTTTTATAAATGAAGAACAAGTAAAAAGAAAAAAAGAAAGAAAGAAAGAGCACTATAGTACAGCTACAACCATTTCAGTATTTCAAGCTTCAAGCAACTTTCCCAATTTTGTGTACTCTTTTTTCATCTTTTAGATTTGACATTTCTTCATTATCGGTCCAATTTATCATTTTAATTTAATTTAATTTAATTTAATTTAATTTAATTTAATTTAATTTAATTTAATTTAATTTAATTTAATTTAATTTAATTTAATTTAATTTAATTTAATTTAATTTAATTTAATTTAATTTAATTTAAAATACATGTAAAAATAAATTTCATAATTTAATTAATTAATAAATATAATTTAATAATAAATTAATGAAATACCTATTGATAGAATCTAGTTTTGTATAGAAATTCATGTCTGCTCAAATTATATTTGTTTACAAACCTACTATCAATAATTTAACCATAAGCTTTTAGACCTGAAAGTCTTCAGTTCAGTAAAGCGAAAAAAATTAAAGTAATAAATAAAAATAAAAATAAAGACTATTTACTATGTTAACCTGTTTGATTCACTCACCTGTAACCATTTCAGTATTTCAAGCTCAAGTTCACAAACTGTCCCAATTTTGTGTAATATTTTATCATCCTTTAGATTTTACATTTCGTCATTTTTGATCATATTTAACTATTAAGAATAAAAACAATTTAAATGTATTTTATTTTAAATGTAATAAATGTAATAAATTAAAGTAACTAATAAATATAATTAAATGCCTATCAATAGAATTTAGTTTTGTATAGAAATTAATGTCAGCACAATTTATATTTGTTTACAAAACTGCTTTCAAGAATTTAACCATAAGCTTTTAGATCTGAAAGTCTTTTTGAGAAACTGCATTACATAAACATATATGACCTGCATCCAATCTATTCACATTATACATCAAATAATAACGCCTTCATAACTTAATAAAAAGTGCCACATTCTCATTTTATTTATTTTGCTGCATTTGCACAAATGTAATTCTGCAACGGAGAGTGCATTTAAAATAACACTGGCTCATTAATATTTGAATTATGCACTCATTAGAGGTAATTTCCCTCATTTTCTTCTGTTTGAAGATGACTCTTTCTAAAGTCCAACATACAGCTTAGTAGGTTTTGAGAATTTGATATTATAAAGTGTTGAGGTTAATTGCTTCAGTAAAACATTCTATTAAGTTATCCATTTGTCATCACACCAATGTTTTTTTGATCTAAAAATATTGCACCAGATATTGAGTCTGTTATGATTAAATATTGATGCCCAATTTAGTCTGGTTTACTCTCCCTGTCTCCAGTGCTTCTGGAGAATGGCAGTATTGAGTTCAATAAAAGGAGATTGTTGGCGAGGCGTGCCGGAGCATAGAAAGGTCACAAGGTTAAGTTCACTGGGGGGGTGAAAAAATGAGCGTGCTGAAGGGTTCTAGTACTGGACATTAACTTGTGGAAGGCCTGCACGTATACATGTCAAAATAAAAAGAAAACCATTTACCCACTGGACATCATAAAGAAAATGGGCACGAGCAGTTTTACAAAAACATGACAGAAGGCAAGTGATTTGTGAGTGTAAAGAGCGATTTTTCAGTATTTTTTTCCTTGGTTGATGGTTATGTGAACAAACTGTTTGTTACAAGCAATAATATATTCAACAGATTTTAAAGGAATAGTTCACCCAGAAATGAAAATTTGCAGAAAATTTACTCACCCTCAGGCCATCAAAGACGTAGATGAGTGTCTTTTTTCATCAGAACAGATTTTGAGAAATTTAGCATTACATCACTTGCTCACCAATGGATCGATCCTCTTAGTGAATAGGTGCCGTCAGAATGAGAGTCCAAACAGCTGATAAAAACATCACAATAATCCAGACGTAATCCACATGACTCCAATCCAATCCATCATTTAATGTCTAGAGAAGTGAAAAGCTATGCGTTTGTAATAAACAAATCCATCAATATGACGTTTTTAACTTCAAACCATTTGTTTTTGCTGAAATACAAGTCCACTATCCATAATATTGCTTTCTCCAGTCATCTCATCTGAATCAGGAGAAAAATATGCACAGATCAAGCACTGTTTATAAGCGAAAATAGTCCAAAACATTTCTAAACAGATATTTTTATATTTTTATCATCTGTCTTTTTGATGGCACCCATTCACTAAGAAGATCCATTGGTGAGCAAGTGATCAAAATTTGTTCCGACGAAGAAACAAACTCAATTACATCTTGGTAAATTTCCAGCAAATTTTCAAAAATTTTTTTGGTGAACTTTTCCTTTAATAGCACATTTTTATAACCCTGTCATTATTTTTGCTGGTGACTTCCGCTCAGGAGGAATACTCTAGTCGATATGGCTAAGTGAGGAATGTGTCTGGTGCTGGAGGACTTTGACACGTGAAGTGCACAGAGGGGTGCATGTCATGACAGCTCAGAGTGACTATATACCCACAGGCAGCTGCGCACACATGGCTTTATTGATGCCAGTGGTGAGGGTACCGGGAACACATCACTAATATGTGGAGTTATCTTCTGGAGGGAATTGGTGGAAGGTAAAGCACAGATAAAATTTTCCACACAGCAGTCCAGGAATGAGTGTGTGTGAATATTCTAGCAGCAGATGCTGCAGGCTTTGATGAAGTCATTGAGAGTCATGAACCCTTAAGACAGATGCATCACTCTGACAAAGTACTGTTGTGACTGAAGAAACATTCAGTTTGTTCTTTCTTTCTTTCTTTCTTTTTCTTTCTTTCTTTCTTTTTTCTTTGTCCACTTGTTTTTGTTCCTTAATTCCAGCCATCCATCCATTCATTCATCTTTCCTTTCTTTATCCATGTTTTTTTCCATCATTTCTTTTTCTAATTTGATCATCTTTCCTTCCTTCTTTCCATTGTTTTTTTACCATACATCCCTTTTTCATCCATCCATCCATCCATCCATCCATCCATCCATCCACCTTTCCTTCCCTGTTTTCTTTTTTGTTTCATTAATGAATGAATGAATGAATGAATGAATGAATTCATCTTTCCTTCCATGTTTTCTTTTTTTGTTCCATCCATCCATCCATCCATCCATCCACCTATCTTTCCTATTGTTTTCCTTTGTTTTTGGTTCCATATATGCTTTCTTTTTCAAATTTTATCATCTTTCCTTCTCTTTCCATTATTTTTTTTCCATACATCCCATCTTTATTCCATTCAGCTATCGATCTTTCCTTTCTTCATGCCCTTCTTCCTTCATTAGTTCCATCCATCCCTTCTTCCCTCTTACATCCATTCATCCATCCACCCATCCATCAATCCTTCCTCCCTTCCTTTGTTTTTTTGTTGCATCCATCCTTTCTTCCCTCTTTCCTTGCTTTCTTCCTTTGTTTTTAGTTCCATTTATGCTTTCTTCCGACTTTCCATCCATCCATCCATCCATCCATCCATCCATCCATCCATCCATCTTTCCTTCCTTGTTTTCTATTTCATTCATTCATTCATTCATTCATATTTTCCTTTGTTTTTGGTTCCATCTATGCTTTCTTCCCACTTTCCATCCATCCATCCATCCATCCATCCTTTCCGCACACCTTTCCTCCCAGTTTTCTTTTTCATCCATCCATCCATCCACCTTTCCTTCCTTTTTTATTTTTTGTTACATTCATTCATTCATTCATTCATTCATTCATTCAACTATTCATTCATTCATCTTTCCTTGCATGTTTTCTTTTTTTGTCCCATCCATCCATCCATCTAACTATCTTTCCTATTGTTTTCCTTTGTTTTTGGTTCCAGATGCGTTCTTCCCACTTTCCATCCATCCACCCACCCACCCACCCATCTATCATCCATCCAATGATCCTTTCTTTCTTTCTTTGTTTTTTTTCTTTCATTTATCCTTTTATCCTTTTATTATAACTTCTTTTTCCATCTTTCCACTCAGCTTTCCTTCGTGGCTTCCTTTCTCCTCTTTTTTCCATCCATGCTTTATCTCATTTTTACCATGAATCCATCCATCCATTTTTTTCCCTTTTCTGTTCATCCATTCTTCCTTCCAGGGGCAGGGGGTTTGTGACATGACATTGACGGAAGAAATAGCAGCAGGAACAGTGTTGAGTCATCAAATAGGAAAGAGAATAGTATGCTGATAGTGATGGACCGGATGGACCAATCACAGTTGATTATTCTTGAGATTGCTGGGGTAGATTTCCATTTGTATCTTGGGTGCCAATGAGTGCAAAGTGTGAATATTTGTGGTTAGTTTGAATTTTGAGATTTGATCAGTATGCAGGGAGAATTAACTGAAATTTTTACCATAAAAAGTATCTTTGCTGTTCACTTAGATTTGTTCAATTCACATTTGCACATTATTTTCTCCAAATATGCTAAATATGAAACCAAATTGATTTTAGCAGGAAGCGTGGAATGGCACGGAATAGTCTATTGTTTTAAAACCCTCTCTTACCACTGTATCTAAAGCAGAGCTGATGGCCTTTTCAAGGAAAAGACATGTGTCATGTTTTCTGATGAGTATTTGACACGGAAGCCTGTAAGTCTCGTCAGCCTTCATTTGCAGTCCGAGGGTGCCGTGCACTTATGCAGTAGACTGAAATCCCTTATCTGCAGACTGGTTCAAGGTTCAGTGGCATTGATGACGGCTCATGACAATCCAGAGGAGACCAAAGGAAAATGATCTATGATTTAAAAAGAAATGGCAGATGAGAATCTACGTGAAAGAGTGAATCATGGTAACATTGTTTTTTTTTTAGAACTGTACTTCCTCTCTGTGGTGAGGATCAGTTCTCCTTGTGTATAAATTAGAAGTCGTTAGCTGAAATTGCTTTTGAGACTCTATAGCCAAATTAATTTTAAGCACAGGTATTACTAAGCCTTGATGTGGGTAGAATGTAATTCTTTTTTAATCTTAGTCAGATTTTAAAAGAGGGTGCTTAGGGCAGTGCGAATGGCAAAGTTACTTATCAACTTTCATCTTTTTAGTAAAAACCCAATATTTAAACTTTGAGTGTACTAGTTTCATGGTATGAATGTAAATGGTATGATAGAGGCTTCTTTGTCTACATTATAGATACTTTAATCAATTTGTGTTGCTTTGGCTGAATTCCAAATACTGTTTTGGATTGATTATTTTGTAATTTGAAATCTCTAGTTTATAATTAATTATTAAAAACATGTTCATTATTAACCAGATTTCAATGCTTCTCTCAATTCATGCATAACATTTAATCTTAGTTATTCGAAAGCTCGGCCTGATTTCTCTTCAGCATTCACTTCAAACCACAAGAAAACTAACAAACAGTCATTGATGTTGCAACCCATATTTCAGATTTGTCAAGGGTAGAAATGCAAAGTGTTATTTTATTTTTGTCTCAAAGTTTAAGAACTTTTATCTAGACGCAAACTTTCTGATATCAAGGACACTTCTCAGATATCATTCTACCTGTCCAACTGTCAGAATATTTTACAGGTTTTTCCTTCAAATGTTTCGCTGTGATTTTACTGATGTGCAGCATCACTCAGTCAGCCCCTGAATTATCACTACTAAAAAACTGCGTAAGATAGTTTGCTTAAAAAAATGAAATCTGCTCAACTACCAACTGTAAAAAGTGATAAGTTGACTTAACTTAAAAAAATTGAGGAAATCCGTTGCCTTAAAATTATTAAGTACATAATAATTACAAAAAAAAAAGTGAAGTGAACTTGACAATTATTTTTTTTAATTATCATTTACTTAAAAATTTTAAGGCAATGGGTTTCCTCAATTTTTTTAAGTTAAGTCAACTTATCACTTTTTACAGTGTGTGAATTAATTTTAAATAAATAATTTTTCATAAGGCCTTGATGTTATGTGGCATTCATACAGCATCTAAAATAATACTTCCATTAAATAAATAATTCCATTAAAAGATTATTTTCAATAGTATTTTCACTTCTTGGTAAGCGATGTTAACTAGTCCATCAGTGATCATTCACAGAATCTTTGATTCTTACAGTAGCTGTGCTCCCATTACAGATTTGCACAAAACTTTAGCGATATTTTATTAATGTCGATACAAAAACTATTGCGAAATGATGGTGTTTCCATTAACCGATGCGAAAACGTAATTTTTTCCTCTTGTGATAAGTCATGGCGATGGATGTAGGTTTAAGTATATGGCCACACTAGCCATTATTTTGAATCAAAGGAGATATAGGTGTGTGTCTTTAGCGAAGCAGCGTCGAGAGCCACTTCTGGGACGCTTCTAAAACATGCCGCGGCGTGGCTGGTATAAACACAAGCATTGACTATAGTGGCCGCGATCAGCTCCGGTGGCTGCGTCGGTGCCGCAGATGTGTGCAGTGTAAATTATCCACATTAATGGCAAGTACGAGGTGTTTCTTGGAGGTTATAATACATTAAAGAATCATGTGACTTTTACTTACGCCAAGTAACCTGTAAATGTGAAAAAAAACTGTTTCCATTGCAGTTTTGTAAAAATTCCTTTTTCGAATTTCCTGAAAAACCACCTCATACGAGCGTAAAAACTTTTTTTTTTTTTGTGATATATGGGAGTTTTTGCGAAATTGACGTGCTTCCATTGGGCATATTTTCTACAATTTGAAGGGTAATGGAAATGCAGCTATTGATGTGGTCCCTATTGTCACACCTTTGAGTCCCAAATCTGGGGTTGCATCCATCAAAGACTGCTTCTATGACTGACTGCATCACAGTGGGGCGACAAAGGCTATTCTATTTTGAAGGCTCCTTCAAATGCAGCCGCGAAATGTGTCCTTTATTTCCTGGGTCATGAAGGATACAACGAATCGATCCTCCATGGCCCACACTATCCCAAGATTCATTGGGAAAAACAAAAACATTTAAGGGGTTCAAATGTTGACTTATATTGTACCAAGACATTTTTACAAATAGTTTATACTTTTTTATTATGTATATAAATTGACTAAGGTAAACATATTTGACAGGATGTGAACCCTGTTTTGTAGTAAATGAAATTGCAGTAAAAATCACCTCAGGGGACATATTAATTTAATATAGACCTAACCAATTGGTATGTAGTTAAAAAAAACTGTACAGTCCATTGAACACACTGTATTTTTATCCCTCACAGCCTTGTTTTCATTTCTGTCAAATATTAAACATGGCACTACCCTGACTATGGTCTACAGTGTTCCGTTGCTAGTTTAATTATTTTGCACATTGTATTTTTTATTAGCATAATTTTCAGAACAATTAGGTAACATTTTTAAATAATTTGAACTTGAATATTTCATGTCCACATATTTATTTATTTAACAAGCAGACATCTAATAAACGGGGTAATATGAAATCAGATGGTCATTATCGCAAAATGATCCCCTTCTGGGTGATACTCGATCACTCTGTGGGGGTTTATTTTGCAATAATAAATAAGATTGGCTGACTGTAGGCCTACAGTATGAAATCACTTTAATGTCTCTCATGGTTTATTGTTTTACCTGACATGATCAGGAATTGTTGTTCAGGACCAAGGAGTCGTATAATTGCTTTTCTATGTAAACGTGCTAGATGAACATGTTTAACTGTTGGGCTTGCATCTCACACGACACGTTGTTCTAAAATAGGTGAACAGACATTCCCTTTTTTAGTGTGCTATCCCCAAAATTGTCCCTGTGTTACAGCATGTTCAAAACAGCCTGCAAATACATCTAAAAAAAGCCCGACCAACGTAGCCTGCTAGTCACCAGAGCAATTGAGTAGTGATTATTTTCTATAGTGATTATTACTATGTCATGCGATGCATGAGTCACATTAAGCCATTTTTTCCCCTATAGACAATACCAAGTGTAATCTCAATAATATTTTGATCCTCGCATTAGAAAATGTTCCCATTACAGATATCTGTCCAACTTATTCTAAAAACACGGTGCTAATGTTAAAATAAATTTTAAACGTTAAAATGTTTAAAAACATTAAAAGTCAAAACGAGTTATCTAGAAAACGCAACTATAGACCTTGCACTTTTTTATCCCATTCCACTACTATACGTCTTGCATTTTAAATGCAAAGACGTGTTCTGTGAGAATGGCCCCTAATAAGACTTCATCACAGTCTCCCTGGAGTAGGGTTTATGTGTCTTTATCAAGGGCACAATGGTTATACAGCACCACTATTTGGGTTGAAATTTGCCTTTGAAAAATCATCAAAATTGTGTGCCAGATGAGGGGTGGATAGATGGGTGAGTTTAGGACTCAAGGGATCTGGTTTGGTGATGTTGGGAAGGCGAGGTTAGCCATGGGTTCAAGGGTTCAAAGTCAGTGAGAGTGGGCTTAATCTGATGGGAGTTCATCCAGGCAGGAGAACCATGCTGGGATTCATAGAGCTAGTCTTAAACCATATGGGACTTAAGATAGATTGTAGATAGATCCTTGTTGTAGTGTTTTAATGGTCTCTGTCGTGCAGTACAGGTTCAAAGACATTTGGCATATAGCCTACAGGACCAGGTGCAGGCTAATTGTCAGGGGGAACAACAATGTTTAATTTGTTCAAAAGCTATTGAAAGAACAGAATTCACACCATGTTAGACGCAATCACTGTTATTTCAGCTATTTATGCAGGCATGTAGGTTTCTGGCTTATTTATTTAAAAAAAAAAAAAAAAAAAACTACCTGAAAAGTCACCTTATGCAAACTAAGGCACTTAGCAAACCCAGGAAATCAGAACAGCCTTTAAACCCAGAACAGCTTTCCTGCTAATTGAAACATATTGCTTTGGAGACTGTGGGCAAAAGGCTTTCCCAGAAATTTTAAGCTGCTTTGAGAACTATTTTAGGAACAAAACAGATATTATTTGTGTTGTAAATTATGACTCCCCTTCACTCTTGTAACTCGTATTTATTCAAATGCATGCTCCAGAATCAGATATTGAAATACATGTGGTCTTTTGGAAACCGCATTGCTAATATTTTTTTACTGCTACCACCTTTTAAGTTGATGGGTGTTGCCATGAGCAAATGGACGTATTGATTTACGTGAATGCTGCCTTGGCAGGGTCACAGGGTAACAGGCTGATCAGAATTCTGCGGTTTCGGCTTCTACATCCTGCATACAAGCATTTGGGCTGAAAGATGTCAGGAACATGCAGAATTCAATAGAATTTTGCCCTGTTAGAAGCACTTATTCTCACGTTGAAGGGGAAAGCAACTAGAGTGGGTTTGGCTTCATTATTGTGTCCATAAGTGATGTCAAAATGGGAGGAGTTTCACCGTTATATTGAGATGTAGAGTAGAAGTGTAAGCTTTTTAATTACTTGTGATTTTCTGGGTCCTGATGTATGGTGTAATAGAAATTCATGGGTTATAACAAACTAAACTAAATACATGTAATTATTACCTATAATTAATCTGTTTTCTATTTGAAAATATTGAAAAGAAATAGTAAAGACATTACAAGATATTACAAAAGATTTTAATTTCAAATATATGCTGTTCTTTTAAATGTTCTATTCATAATTGAATCCTGGAAAAAAAAAAATGTTTTTGGTTTCCACCAAAATAATAGGCAGCAAAAAACTGATAATAATATACCATTATTAATAACTGAGCACCAAATCAACATATTGAATTGACTTACTACACACACACACACACACACACAGTATTTATTAAATTGTCAAATATTAACCTAATTTGTCACATGGGCTATTAACAAAAACTCCAGTTTATGTATACAGTCCCAATATTGTTAAATAATAGCTAAAATACCAGCATCCAAACAGTTTTGAAAAGCCTCTCATCCTAAAAACAGTTTTGGCGTGAAATGTGGTATGTGTGGTATTCAAGTACTAACACCATTAGTACTTTTTGCAAGTTCACAGTAGACGCCTCATCAGTGGGTGACTGGCAAACTTTATAGTTCACAAATGCTCGGTGTTAAAAATGGATGCTGATAAAATCAGCGCTTTCCCATTTACCAAAATATAATAAATCATTTTAAATATGAATTAAGAAAATTAGGTTGCCCCACAAGCTCTTGATTTGCTATTGGCCTTGACAGATGCTGCAGACACATTGAATAAATCCAGCAGATGAAGCATTCTGTTTCTGTTTATGCTTTCTGAACACTCCGGTCCCTGTGTAACTGCCTTGGAGGCCCTACATGAGAAGACACGACAGAAAAAAAACAGCATGGGTTTAATCTCATTGGTGCAAATGCTCCTTACTCTTGCAGCTGGGATTATCATCACTGGTCTGAGAACAATGGGATTTCATGGAAGCTTAAATTTCAGCACATTGGATGGCTCTTTATCATCCCATTGAGACAAAATTTTTAAATGATGCTTTCACAGGGGAGTGATGCTCTCCATGTTTACAAGAGTGTAAAACAGCTCCCCTGGTTGTGCTGACATTCTCACACAAACAATAAAGTGATTGTGCTGTTTTTTAAAAAATGATTAAACTTAGTACTACCTTGGTGCTTCACCTTCTGAGACATTTTTGTGATGTGTCATGGCAATATTTGGGTCAATGACATCATGTTACAGGTTTTTTAACCACTTACACACAAAATCTTTACTTGTCACACAATTTCTGAAAGAAACCAGAACCACACACCAAATCTGCAAAACCATACACTAATTCTCAACACTTTTTGCAAAACACAACACAAAATTATCTATGTAACACACAAAAATCTAACAGGAATTAATATTATGGCAAAGGTGTTTACAAATGCTTGCTTTTGAGATATGTTTGTGATATTTTGAATGCAGTGCTTCATTTTGCAAGAGATGTGAGGCATTTTGCATTTTGTGTGTGCAATTCTTGGATTTGTGCGTACAGTTTTGAAAAAAAGAGGCAAAAAAAAAAAAAACTGTAATCATTTCATTTATTAAAACAATCTATTAAAATGACTAAAAATGTATATAATGACTTGAATACCATGTATTTAATTTCTGTATTAAATTCATTTTTATAATCTTTTGGGAGGCAACAAGAAAAAGCCTAATTAAGCAAATGCAATTTTTAAAAAGAAAGAAAAAACAACAACAACAACAACAACAAAACTTAAGTAGTCAAAATATAATATAACATTTGAAAAACCCTGGAACAAAAATCATAAATGAAGATCCTCATGACTGTCTGTGAGGTCAATACATGTTTTAAAATATCCAATAGTGTGACCTTTTTATGACAGGCAAGGTTAGTTCAAGTTGTAACTGTCATGTGGTTTGACTCCATAAAAATGTAATGTTCATGATTTTAGAATTCTTTATATTTGTAAAAACTTTGAAAACTAATAATGTCTATACTCTAAGATGTCTATACAAATATAAATATAATGTTCTCTGAAAATAAGTAAATAAATAATCTGTCAAACTAGGGCACGATTTAATGTATTAATATGATGAAATTTTCCGTTTGGACTATTTACAGACGTTTCATTTAGAATTTTGCACTTCATTGCATTGTGTTTTAGGGTTCTGTATAGGGTTTTACCCTAAATGAATTAAATGTTGTTTATTCATGCCTGATAACAAATGTCTGAATGATATTACATCAGGTGTATTTGTTGCAGGGCGGATCCAACAACACGATCCCATGAGGTGTTAAGGAGAAAAGTCCAGTCCAACAGCAATCACAGCGTGGCCACGCTGGACATCAACTCAGATTTCATGCTTTATGTTGCAGAATGATTTGAAGGACAGCGATCGCCTTTGTTCTAGCCTGCACCTTTCAGTCTGATCAAAAGTTTGCAGCTTTTGATGTTTTAACCCTATCTTTTCTTTGAATAAATAACCTTCCTTTGAACCATATGGTGTCCTCTCTGTGCCGGGAGGGGACCGGGAGTGTTGCAACTCCCACCTGTGGTTTTAATTACGGCCTATGACGAGGTGAGTCAGCCATGCAGAAACAGACGTATGGGAGCAGGACTACCGACCCCAGGTGTTTCCCCTTCCTCAGCGGGGATGAAGGAACCGCAAGGAAACAAAGCGTGACCTGACACCAAATGTATGTTTGCTTTTGAGAATTATCATTGTTTTTTAAATGTTTTCCGCTTGGCAAGAACCATGTCGCACCGTTTGGACACACTCTCAAGATCAAATTCATCCGGGGATGATTGATATTCTGTGTATGCGCTGTACCTCTCCAGCTCCTTTGCCGTAATGATCAGTGGATTGCCGCGAGACCTCTTGAGAATAAGAGTCGAGCTGAGCACCCATCAAATTAAGCCGGCTCCTGTTGTACCGCCCTCGCTATACATGGCTTGATCCTTCTCTTTCCAACACCCCCTGCCCCTGGAGTTCACAGCTCGTCCGCAACCCCTCCCGTACTTCTCAACACTTCTTCTTCTTCAGCCCCCTTGGTTCGCCAGACTTTTTTTTTCTCGTTCTCTTTATGCACAAATCCTGCTGAGTGTGTGGGTATTTCTGAACACAAGCTGAAAGCCAAACCCTGCAGGTCTGTGTCTTTTAGGACCGGCGCTCAGATCCAGTCTCATGTTTGTTTCAATTCAATGCTGCATTTCTAGATTTGATTTTCTTTGTCGAGTTAAAAGCGAGATGGCAATTTGTTGAAATTTGGGTGGATACAAACGTGATCCATCGATCTCCTTGATGTCTCTTCCTTAATATGCACTGGAGCGTTCGAAATGAAGGAAAGTATCAAATGAAAGAAACATTGCTACCTTGAAACCATCATCAAATGCTGCACTTCTGAAGCTTATTAATTTCTTACCTGACATTGGTAATACTTTGAAAAGTCAGTTTTATTTTTCGGTAATGTATTCTGTGAGGATTCCTTTGAGGCTGTGGCTCCAGATTTTATTCCTGGTGAACGTTTCATATGGCTGCTGTATGTCAGATGTACAGGAAGCCTGCAGGCTCTTCCCAGGAGAACTCTGATGCAGGCAGACAACATAAATGGGGTCGTATGAAAAAACGCCCCCCCCAAAAAAACCCTCATTCTCTTGTGTCGAGTTGAGTTTTCAAATTAGCATTACTGTAGTTGTAAAAAGTTAGGGTTTCTGCTAATAAAATGCTGTTGGTTAAAATGAATGTGATCAGGTCATATTTAGTTAATATGACTTTTGCAACTGTAAGAATTTATAAATTTAGCAAATACACTTGATGTGTCACACTTCTTTTTGGCAGTCGCTGTTTTTTTTGTTTTTTTTAAGCTGTGCTAATAATTCTTCAGCTACATTTAATTCAGTTTATATAATGTTTCTAACCCAGATTGGGTCTTGACACTGTTCTGCTTGCTTCAGAAACAGTATTTTGTTACTTGATTCAGATTGATTACTCCCCTCAAAATCTTCTCTTTTTTTTTGCGCGCGCACACACACACACACACACACACACACACACACACACAGAAATTTCACAAAAAGATAGAATTTGGCAGAATGTTCATGCTGCTCATTTCCATACACTGAAAGTGAATGGCGACCAGTCGAGCTCCAAAAATGACTAACTAGATAAAATGATCAAATTGACAAGGTAAATATATAAAAATAAATATATATATAAGAATAAATAAATAGACATATATAAATATAAATAAATACTTACATAGATAAAAGTTGCTGGAAAATTGCTTTCACTCTTATCCCTGAAATTGTTTTAATTCAAACTACTTAGGTACAATAAACATAAACTCCAAAATGTTTGCACAATTACTCCATGTTTTTAGTTTATTGTACGATTTGCATGATACTTTTTATTCTATTGAAGTGTTTAAATTTAATGTACTTAATTTAGCTTGTTTTAATCTGTTGTCAATGCAACGCAATGCAAGGAAGATGTTGATTGGCTCTTTGAACTGACGCCAGACTCAGACATGGATGCAGCGCGCATTTTCATCAACGTTTGCTGGTGAGTAAGTTAGGACTTTATATTTTGGTCTGAAACAGCGAATATAATATAAAACATCGATAAATGAAATGTATAACATTTAGACAGTGAAACTAAATGTAAGTTTAGGCTGTGTTTACATGTTAACGTTCACCATCGTATTGTATCGATCAATCGCAACCGACACTTTTATATAAAGGTTAGTTCTATGTTACGACATGCTCTTTGGGGTCGTCACATTTAAAATCTAATGCTTAACCTTTTTTGATCAATAATTCTCATTAAACAAATGAACAAAAACGTCGTCTGTTGTGTAAAATGATATATTTTTTCAATGGTGTTTTTGCATCTTGGCGGTTTGCCATATTATAAATGTTCAGCATGGCTTAAATACAGCGCAACTTTATCATTAACCTTTTAGAAGTTTTTATATTTCTTTGTGAGTGAAGTATTAAACAAAATAGCTTAAATTGAAATTCGACTGCCCGCAAGAAATACTAGCCTATGTAGTTGTCTTAAAGAAATGTAACCTCATGCTCATCAGCGTGGTGTTAGCTACATTTCAGTTAATGCGAGTCTATTGTATCATGACATGCTAAATACATAAATGAATAGCTAGATAGTACTTTATTTTTGATATACATTTTGTAGATATCAGATCAAGATATTTTTTTCTTGTTATCATGTAAAAAGCAATCTAAATGTTTTTTTGTTACTCTGCAGATTCAAGTTCAAACAAAGGCTAATCAAGATGATCTGGAAATGTAAGTTTTGCATATTTGCTTGTGACAAAAGGGAATACTTGTTAAAGCATTACAGACTTAAACATGGGAGCTATGCAAGAAGCCAGCCTTTTCCATGCCTATATCAAGAATGTTGATGTAGTTTTAAGTCTTTCAATAGCCTTAAAATACACTTATCCCGTTTTCACACAGCAACTGAAAAACAACAATTGGAGGGAAAATTTGAAGCTAAGTTTCGCTGTCAACTTTGTGATTTTCTTGAACCCTGTCAGATTACTGAATATTTTGCCCACCTTCGGCGTAGACATCTCAAAGACCACCAAAAAGTTCAATGTCCATTTCAAGGCTGTAGCTTTGAAAGCAGTGTATATTCCATGTTCAGTGCACACAAAAGTAAGCATCACCAAGATCAAAATGAGAGAATGTTTAAACCAGAGTTAATAGTAAGAATAGAGAGTAATGAGAATGAAACTGATGACAGTGCAATTGATGAACAAAGGTCTTACAGGTGTGGAACAAAATGTTAATGACAGAATATAATTTAATATAATTAATTTATAATTAATGACAGAATTTTAATTTTGGGGTAAACTAACCCTTTAAGATTGTTAAGTAACAGTCAAAAGTATGAATAATAGAAATTGCCTTCCTTTCATGTTGACAAATGATACAATGTTTTCTCTGCAACCACCAGACCTCTGATCTCGTTGACATGCGATCTGTTGCCTTGAGAGGGCTTCCAGTACTTCTTGGTGATGACCCAACTGAGTTCTTCAATGCATGCTTTGTAAGTATTATTAATGCATTTTTACTGTCATAGGTTTATTATAATATTTTCAGCTGGAAATATGTAAACCTTACTGTGCATTTATGTTAGTAAGAACAATTAAAAAAAACACCAAAAACAATGTTATATTTTACATAAATTAAAATTTCTCCTGAATGATTTAAAATGAACTTCCTCACTCATTTCATTCAACATTTATGTCATGACACCTTTGAAACACTAAAATACAATCAAGGTTAATCTCATAACGTTTTATTTTAATCAGTAATTCATATCATATGCAAAGACTTGTATACAAAAGAAAAACATACTTAATGTTTAAATATAACTGAACTCCTGGATGCACTTGTGTACATAATTAACAAAAAATTATGCTTGCATACAACTAAACAAAAAAATGTCCAATAAAATTAATATCTAGCAAAAAACTGTACACTGCTAAAATGTATTTTAGTAATCTCCAATCTCTTGTCCAGGCTTCTGATGACTCGTACCAACATGTGCCAGTTGGAATCCTCAGCTTAGAAAATGAAGATGTGGCTCTGCAACCCCTGTCCATCCACCTCCACCCATCCTCGGTGGGAATCATCTTGGAGGGGAATGTTGTAATGGACAATTTAGACAACATACCCCAGGCCATGTGTCTTCTTTTTGGTTTAACTTACGCACTGCACCTAGACTACCCAAAGTGAATGGGCAACACCTTTCTTTTCATTCAGCAAGTTTTGCTAGGTTTAGGCAAGAAGGAGTTGAAGGGCAAGATTCTGGCTGTTACAAATCAGCTTACCATGTAAACAGGTACAGTAAATGCATGTTTCTTATGGTTCTCTTTCAGAATCGAACACTGTGCTTGTTAAATATTGGAAAAGTGATTTTGATAAGTGAATTCAAATAAATTCTAAGTTCAAATTAATGATTGTTACCCTTTGTCCTTATTTGTAATGCAGGTGTATTTTTATTAAATCATTTACAGCAAATAGCTATATTTAAATTAAAGTTTTGGGTTCTCTCTATCACAACATTCATCCAGATTGTAGGTTTCACATATGTTTTCTCTGCATAATTGTAAGCCTTTACAGGTTGATTAAACTTAAAAAATTTATGGAAACTCGTTGCCCTAAAAAAGTTAATTTTGTATTGTTGAAAAAACAGCACATTTTAAGTTTAATGTACCTAAAATCTCGATTGCACTGCATTAAAAACTGTTAGTTCAATGAACTAAAAGTTTGCAATTAAATGCATTTGAAATCTTAAGTACATTAAACTTAAAATGTGCTGTTTTTTCAACAATACAAAATTAACTTTTTTAGGGCAACGAGTTTCCATAAATTTTTTAAGTTCAATCAACCTGTAAGGGCTTACAGTGTTGTTTTAACAACAGACTTTACATTTTATTTATATATTATAATTCTTATCATATATTATAATAATTCATTATTAAGTTCAGATTTTCCCCTTGGCTGTAGATTTGTATGATTTCAGTATATGTGCATATTAAAATTTAGCACAATGTGAGTTTTTTTGCTAGACACATGAGTTGCAATGATTTTTGTCGTTATTTATGTCAACACTGCTGGTATCCCTGGAGTTTTTGAAATAGTAAATTTTATTTTTATTTTTATCACAAACTATCATACTGTATGTCTTCAGAAGACTTATAACAGACTAGTAGTCTGGTAATAAAGCGAGTTACTCATATGAATTTCTTCTCATTTCTAATTTCTTTCTTCTAATTTTTTAGCAGCCTGACAGCCCTTGGTCACCATTCACTTTCATTACAGGGAAGGGAGCAACGTGAACTTTCTGCTAACGGCCTCCTTTTGTGTACCACGGAAGAAAGTCATTCGAGTTTGGAATGGCACGAAAGTGAGTACATCATGGCAGAATTTTTATTTTTTTCTATAAAAAAGACAGACATAACTACTTCTCCAACCTCCAACCGTTCTATACAGAAGAACAGTAAAATGATCCAGTATTGGCAAAGTTTCTCCATAATTACCTTTAATAACCCATCAGTCGGTACTATAGTGTGAGTGTATTAATATTCATTACGTATTATGTGGGAGAGCAGTAGAGGATATAATAACAGCTAGCGCTAGCAGCCTTTGCGGTTCCGGTACAGGGCCTTTGTCGAATATGAACCACCCCATTCAAAGGTCATGTAAATGAGAGCATCGGTCTGGAGCTAGCAAGGACCTGCCAATGGAGGAGGAAAATAGTGTAATTGCTGCTTGTGAGACTGATTCCTGACATCCGGTCATACCTGAGTGGCTGTTTCTGTAGCTGAGACCCTTATTCCGATCATTGGCATTCTGTGGGTGGATTGCGGAAGAGAGTTGGGTGCTCTGAAGCACATAGAAACATGTCATAGGAGAGTTGTGGCTGTTCCTATCAGACATGTGTCACAGTGTAAAAGCGCTCTTTGTCACTCAACACAAACCCCAGACTGAGTGGCTGCTCAGGGCAGAAAAGAACTTCCCTGTTAAACTCTGAGAGGGATGTGGAGGTGTTTCACTCGCTGCCCTTTGAGAGCCCTTTACCAAACCTGATGGATGCTAGACAGAAGCGCAGACATCCAGAGTATTCGAGGAAAAATCCCTGCTGAAGTTTAGTTCATTTCACAATTTTGATTGCTTTTCATTATTTATTTTTTTTTAAATTATTTTGGCAATTTATTATTTGACTACAATACTTGTTAATTTAGTCATTTTAAATTCTTGTAATTCTGTGTTAGCCGGTTATTAATGAGGCATACTGGGGTTACTTGTCACACTTTTTCTAGATTTATTTTTATATTTTAAGACCTAGTATGTGAAATATGATTGTTTTTATATAATTTAAAATAACTGTTCATTCTAATAGACTGGTTTGGTGCTCAAGACACAATTCTTACTATTATCAATGTTGAAAACAGTTGAGCTGCATACTATTTTTGTGGAAACCATGATCCATTTTGAGGATTTCAAGATCGTTTGATGAATAGAAAGTACAAAGGACTTAAATGAACTGTCACTTTTCATGAATTTTTGATTCATTTCATTGCATCTTTGCTGTATGAAAGTATTAATTGCTTTCATACAAAAACCTCAATGATAGTGTATATTATAATATAATTTAAATTATATACATTTTGTGACAACTAGCTCCTACCTCCCCCTTCCTCTGAGTGTGTGTGCTGCTGTTGGAATAGTATGGCACTGAATCCTCAATCAACAGAGGTCATTTGCTATGATATGTGACCTTGTCCGAGCTGAATTTCAATTGGAGAAAAAGGATAAATCTTCTACTGAAAGACAAACGTAGAGCATAATGATTCGACATCAAGAGGTCACTTGAAGATCAATGGCCTCTAGAACACTTGAAAGTGAAGACTTCAGTGAGTGTTGATACACAGTATTCCTAAACTATGTTCTCTTCGTCCATACAATTGCTATGCAGATGACTGTTTTAAATGTCCTTTGAGATGCCAAAATACTCTTTTTGGCTGTTTCGCTTTGTTTTAAAGCATTGGTCTCAAACTCAATTCCTGGAGGGCCACAACTCTGCACAGTTTAGCTCCAACCAGCTCCAAATCACACCTGCTTGGAAGTTTCTAGTGATCCTGAAGACCTTGATTAGCTGGATCAGGTGTGTTTGATTAGGGTTGGAGCTAAACTGTGCAGAGCTGTGGCCCTCCAGGAATTGAGTTTGAGAGCAATGTTTTAAAGCTTCAAAGGGCACAGCCCCCAGAAATATAGTTTCAGTTCAACCTGGGGCCTGTTCCATAAAACAAGTTTACCAAATAAACCAGGCTTATTTCAGTAATTCTGACTTATTTTCACTTGATTTGGTTTCTGAAAGCAAAATTACCATAGTTCAAGCTCAGTCACTGTGGCAACTTATGCTGGCAAACTAACCTGGTCAGGAGCAGGCTAACTGTCAGGCTAAGCTGAGCTCCTCTAACACTGACCAATAGGAATGCACATACAATTAGTTCACTTTATTATTAGGCCAAAAATAAAAGTAGCCTATACAGAAAATACACCTTAAATAATCAAATAAATAAAAAATAGGCTACAACCAACTGTATTTAATGTATTGTGCCCAAAATAGGCTAATGACATTTTAACATAGTTGCTACTTGCGCATTTAGTTGATCAGCAGTTTCTAGCCATACAGCCTTTCTCTCTGAATTTATGACTGCTGTACCTTTTATGGTTATTAGAACATTAAACCATTGCAATCTAAAATGGCTCTTTAAAGCATTGAAAACACTAAATCAAAAGTTAAAATCACTGAATTAAAAATTAAAATAAATAATAGAAATCAGACTACATTTTAACTGATAAGAGGAACACACATTTAACTCATTTGAGCTAGTATGGCTGTATTAGCCAGCTTACATTTGATTTACAGTTACTGCTATCATAAAAATACACTTATAAGTAGGATTAAAATTCTATGCGTCACATTTAATGTCCAACAACAAATATTTTAGCAGAATGTATATTGTATTCGGAATTCTTGCGCTATTATTCTATTCTGCTCCGTCTGTGTAGTGCGCATGCGCGCAGCAGCGCTCGTTCGCTTGCGTAAGCCTCGCCCACTCCTGACAGCAAAATGGATATATTTGAATGACTTTCTAACATTTACAGATGAAAAATATACCTGTGATGTGTCAGTTATGCACTGAGGAAAACACAACGTCTCAAATGCATTAAACAACACAAATATTCGCTGTTTTGCATGGTGGATCGATTTGCTCCATGATCGACATTAAGGGCTGCTTAAGAATAAGCGTGCACATCAAGTTATCCTGACTCACTGAACCTGGCTCGAATTAGTGAGATTGCGTGAACTTCAATTGTAGTTTATGAAACCGCTTTAGTCCCGATTGATTTGTTAGGTTATTTCAAGTCAGGTTTTGGACTTTAATCCCCGCTTTTCTTAGCGTCTTTTATGGAACAGGCCCCTGCTCACAAAGACGCCTTTCCCAGTTTGATGCCAGCTTCCTGCTTTTCTAGAAGATCCATTGCACTGGATGGATCCCATAGCACTGCCTTATATTTTTGTAACTCAGCAGAGCTGATTGACACAGCCTCTGGATTGTCATCTAAAACTTTATCTCTGGAGAAACTCAGACGCAGTGGTCTGACTGCATATGTGAGAGAGCAGGCGGGTCTTAGAGAGTCACTTTGTAGATTTTTTACACGTATTCCTGAGAGACATGGAGAGCTAGCACCATCTCAGTTCCACCCACAGCCAGACTACTCTCATCATAAATAATCTGCCATATCTGAATATCATGTGACAGTGTGGGATGAGCCATTCCTGTTTCACAGCTTTAAACATTATAAAAGCTATGTTAAAATCTCAAATAAGAAGAACGTTGAGGGGTTTAACTGGTTTCGGTGTGATTTGCGAAGAACATAACCTCGCCTTGCTGTCAAACTAGCTCTGATATCGGGGAATTGTTTCTTAATGGTCTCCTGTGAGTTGTGTCAGTGAGGGTTTTAAAAGCATGATCCCATTTTTCAGCTCTGAAAAAATGCAAAAGATGTTGGGGGAATAAGAAATGTTTGGAAAAAAATCAAAAGATATAATGCTTGCAATTTCCAAGTGGTCTCTTCAGAAGTGAATTGGAGCAGTCGTCTGTCTGAGACTCGAGAAATTTTGCCTTTTCTTCACAAGCTTCTTTTTTCAGATATGAAGGTGACGAGCTCGCTGAATCAAATGAATGAAGGCAGCTTTAAAATATGACAGTTCATCAAAGCCTGGTGCCAGTCAAAGGGCACAGCTGGTGGGTATAGAGACAGAGCAGAGACATACTCACAAATGGAGCTCAGTGTCACTCAAATAACAGTCACATGTGTATCAGCCACATTTCAAACAATTTCAATTTCAAACAACAACTTTTAATTTTAGACCACATTAGATTGGAACTCGCTGTCTCTCCTTACGGCACTCGAACATTTTAAATATTGTGAAATATTTAAAACAATATTGTTAATGTCTCAGTGATAAGTAAGTAGCAATAGTTTTGTGGTGTATATGCGAGTGAAAGTGTTTATTGAAAAGAAAAAAATGTAGGGTGGGACTTGGTGGGACTCGGAACACAAATTAAGATATTTTTGTTGCATTCTGACAGCTCTCTGACCCTCCCATAGACAGCAATGTGATTAACACGATCAACGTCCAGAAACGTAGCAAGGTGATCAGTAAAATAATCCATGTGACATCAACCGTAATTATACGAAGCTACGAGAATACTTTTTGTACGCAAAGAAAACAAAAATAACAACTTTATTCAACAATTAATCTCCTCCGCGTCACACTAGCGCCATTTTGGAGAGTATCCACTGAATGCAAACAGTGTATGCTCTTCTGTGTCAGCTGTGCCACACGGATACACTGTTTACGTTGTTTACATTTTGATTGGAATGAAAACAACGTATCTATCCGCATTGCACACACTGTAAAAAAAAAAAAAAGAAAAAAGTTGAGCGAACTTAAAAAAAATTTTTTTACCAGCTTCAGCAGATTTTTGAGTTTGCTCAACTTATTTTTGTGGGAGATTCTCAAATTTTTGTTGTATAAACTTAAAACGACAAGTTTAGAAAACTCAAAAATCTGCTGAAGCTGGTTGCCTTAAAATTTTAAATTGGCTCAACTTTTTTTTTTTTTTACAGTGCAGCTATTATCCATGCATTGACAGTTAATAGTGGCTGTATCTGGCCAAAAAAGGCTAAAAAACACAATAAAAGGATCATAATAATAGTAAATTGGATTTGTGCAGTACCTTCCAAGTCTTCTGAAATCGTGCGATAACTTTATGACTGAAAATTAGGTCTTCTTTGAAAACTTTCCCTTTGCTGCATCTAATAAATCTCATTCTTTTTTCTGCATATTTGAGCTGGCACATCATGCTCACTTAAAATCTTCTTTTGATTAAATACAAAGTAATATATATATATATATATATATATATATATAATTTTTTTTTTTCTGCAAATAATTTCCAAATGACATGAGGGTAAATAAATAATGCTAGAAAAAAGATTTTTGGGTGAACTATCCTTTTATGTTTTTTACTAAACCTGCAGCAAATGCTATGACATTATGGAAACACATGGTAGGCCGTGCACTCTTGCGCAAATCGGTGATGATTTAGGAAAAGGACCTATCAGAGGTCTTCCATCTCCCTTCTCAGTCTTTAATTGCAGTCAGTTCTGAGTCACTGCTCTCTTTTCTTGTCAGAAATGTTAACAGAGGGTCTCAGAAGAGAGCTGTTGATGCAGTCAACACAGCCGACTAAATATAAAATAGTCCTTCTCTCTCTTAACGCTAATGGGCCCTGCTGAATAATTCAACCATGATGATAATAAAAGGGAAGAGAGAGAGAAAAAAAAAAAAAATGTCTTGCATCAGTACCTTATGGGTCGGGGCAGGGACATAATTTGCTGTCAGCAGCAGTAGTTGCTGCTTCCTCTCAGGTCTTTCCTGTCTCTCTCTCCTTCTTTCTCTCTCTAATTGCATTATTTCACTGGAGATGAAGAATAATTCCTGAGGAATTTTCATCAGTCATTATGTCAGGAGTAAGGATGTTGGGGTGGGAAGAGGGTGCGAGATGCTCCTTCACTGAGGTGTCATGCATTAACAGGCGAGGAAAGAGATTTGAAGCACAAACACACACACAAACAGAAGCCGTTACTGAAAGTAAGGGTAAGATGGGGGCAACACATTGACAGGAGGACAGTGCCAAATTGGACTCTCCTCCACATGTCTTCCAGTGTCTTTCTAGTTTCCCTCACTCACCACTTCCCGTTTCTGCCTGTCTCTGTGTTGTGTCATAAAATTTCTCCCAGAGCTTGCCTCCTGCGCTCAGTTGCCAGTGCTACGAAACCTTGTTTATTCATTTACAGCTCCAAATGTGATACAAAGCACTCCGTATGTGTGAATCCGTCTTATTTTCTGCACTGATTTCATCTCTGACCCATTTTACCCCCCTTTCCCTGCCCCTTGTTGTGTAAATGTCACAACAAAGTGCTTTGTGTGGTGCCGAACGCAGGTGTACAGCTCACACCGAGGCGTTCTCTGCCTGGCCAGGGCACACAAAACCCTGTGGATAATGAGCTGAGACACTTTATGCATATTAAACCAATTTGCGAGGAGTGTAATTAGTATCATAGCAGGGGTTTGACATGGAGGCCAGACATTGTCAGCACTCTGTAGTGCTCTTTTGAAAGTCTTGGCCCACAGGAAAATTACATTAGAGAGTAAATATTGACTCAAACGCTTCTATGTTCTGCGGACTATTTGCTCTCCATGAACGATGTCACCGGGTGGAATACAACTGCGGCGTCGCTCCGATCATTTCCCAGTTTTTTCAGTTTTTCCACAGAGGTTGCGTTGCTTTACGAACTCCCCCCCCGGTGTTGCCCCTGAATTTCCTCTGATGTTTTTCTGGCTTTCTCTCCTTCTTCCCCTTCCTCTAAATGTTCCTGCCTCTTCCCATCTACCTCTGAGGAAGCGTGGGTTCTAGCGTAAATCCACTCCTTTTCTGTTTCAGTCTCTTCATCAGTGTGGAATTTGTTTACATAGTGAATGCTATGAAAGATTAAAGGTGATATTTTTTTAATTTTTGAACACTTTCTGGTATTCCAGCTTAATAAGCAGAGTCGACTATAAATAAGCCATTCATATGCTGATTTACTCAAAAAAGTGTGAACACTATGGCTCTGTGGCGTTGGTCTGTTTGATTGGGCAGCCAAGCATAGCAACACTGGTTCAGCCAATGGACTGAGTTTGGGGGCGGGGCTATCTGTTTTTTTCTGCTGAGGCAGAGGGAATGTTTAGGGAACTGTTTGAAAACAATCATTATTTGCATTTAGTGGTGCTAGTAGCACAAAAAAGTTAAGTCAAGACGCATTTATTTATACAGTGCTTTATACAAAACAGATTGATTCAAAGCAGCTTCACAGTAACACACAGAAAAATAACAGTGTAAATTTTGCAAAATGAATTATGTCAGCTGTACATCAGAAGACAAATTGTGTCATTATTCACCTCAGTTTAGCTCAGTGTTGACTAAATTTAGCTCAATAAACAGTGTCAATGTTGAAATGTTCATCAATTATGAAACATATGTGACCAGTGCAGGCAAAATGAGTCACAGTGAGCAAATTTTCATGAATGGGGTATTTTTATTTTCAACGAACGAAAACGGACGAAAAATGACTGAGCTACACCTGTTTGAAGTCGATAGAGTCAGCAAAGTCAGTTTTGAGAAAAATCGAGTTAAAGTTTTCTGAAGGTTCCAAAGCAAAATCACCTAGCAACATTACATCGTTTCCTCCACTTCCTTTCTTAATAATAATCACAATATAGCCATTTTTATTAAAAATAAGAACAGATGCAAAAAACCACAGTAGAAAAAATATAAGAAAGAAACAAATAGTGCATTACTTTGTCACTTTACATCTAAACAAAAGCATTCAAGGAAGAAAAATAATCAAATAATCAAATGTAAGATCAATTTAGTGTGTTCATTAGAAATAAATTGATTATTAAAACTACAAAAGCAGTTCGATCAACAGCAGTGATCTTTTATTGTTAGATTAACATTAATGAGACAGGTGGCCTATATTAAGACCTTATGGCCTATAACAAGGTGGTTTTGTGCAATTTGCCCCAATTTTTACCCAACATGCTTTGTGGCTGGTGTCAAATTTGAGCAATTTCTGCAAGAACTGTACATTTACATATTTAAGGGGGTATTTAAAATTAATAGGTTTACATTTCACTGTTCACAGTTGAGTTAGTTCACGCAATTAAATATTAGTACTTTTTTTTTATCAATTACTAATGAATGAATGACTGTGATGAACATACATTGACATATCTGTGAGGATAAGATGCGACATGTCAGACATTAATTTAGTCAGTGATGTGTTTCCATGGGGATGTTGGCAGAGACATTTCTTACCACTTATTTTTTTTCCACAGTTGTGTTTTTTTTTCTTCCACTTTAGTTTGTTTCTCATCTCCATTATGATTTTTTATTTTATTTTATTTACCTATTAGTTGTAAAACAACTGACATTTTGGCTTCATCACATCTCCCTGTTATCTCATTGAAAAACCCCAATGACAAGCAAATGCATTACCATTAAGCTTTTCTTTCACTAATACATAATATCGCCATCTGCTCCGAACTATAAGAACCCATAAATATGGAAAATTCTTATTTGCAGATGAATTTGCAGTAATCATCACTTAGTCCCACCGTCTGAATTAAACGGTGATATTCCTCCGGGCTTTTCGTCATTACACAACAGCGAAACGTCCTGAAGGCCCCTCGCTCAGATGAAAGAAATAAGGGATGCTTCATTATTTAACAATATTGAGATCCTGATGCTAATGAGTTATTAACAAGATTTATTTAACGATTTTAGAATTATGCAGCAGGGTAATGGGACATATCTGAGGGAAATTTGTATATTATTATTGAGATGTAAATCCAAAAAAATGTTGGATGAGCATGAGGGGGGAGATAAAGACAATGTTTGCAGCTATCTTTTAATTTTAGAAATAGATACCATAATTTTAATGGGATTTAAAAAAAAAAAAAAAAAAAAAAAGAATTTAATGATAAGTAATGAAGAAACTAGTTTAGAAACAACAAGCAGGAGGAAAGCATTTCTGTTGCAGTTCAAACATAACTTAAGATGGCCTGTTAATGTTTTTTTGTTTGTATTTTTTTTTTTTTTAATTTTATTATTTTTTGTTTATGATTTCTTTAGAGAGAAGGGTTCTACATGCAAAAAAAAAAATATATATATACACCAGTGAATAATGAGACCCTTTCGTGGTTGCCATGGCAATCCTGACAAAACTGTCAAGTTTCAAACTCTTTTATACATCTCATGTGGGGTCTGCACGGCAACTGTCAAAGAAGCACTTTAAACTGAGATCTTTTTAGCAGAGCACATTTTATATCTGGCAAAATAAGCCAGTTTTGTGAGCTATTTTCAACGACACCCACTCCTGAGATTCAGCAACTCAAAAGAGCACTGTGCTGAATAAATAAGAAAGCTGGAAATGAGGTGATTGTGATTCTTTGGACGTAAGCTATTGCCATACGCGATCCACAATCAGTGAATCTCCGTCAGCTTGAGAAAGGAAGTCAAGAGCTTTTGGAATCACCTTAAGTAGGTTTGTGAAGCAGTAATCCAATTACAGCATGTTTTTGGGTATATTGAAATAAAACCAATGGCATATTTTCTGGAGAGTTTCTGAGAAGATACTCTTGATGGTCTTGTGGGGACACTACTTTGAAAAGAGAGAGATAGCTACTATGGGAAGGATGGTGTTCTTATTCACTGAATAAACAAAACATTCCCAAGTAGGGATGACCTGCTCTGTTACCACTTTGTGCTTTTATACTGAGTTTAAAAGGATTGTTTCTAAAAGTTATTGGGTCTTTTTTTAAACTGTGGGTATTTTTTGCCTTGCAAACTTTTAGAAGTTAAACTCCTTAGTCAAACTCTTTAAGTATACACTTTTCAAACTCAAGTCTTTCAAACGTAAAGTTTGTTGAATTTATTCACTCACAGTGTACATGCATCACAGAAGAATCATCTTTTTGTGTTTTTTACCAGTGTTGGAAAAAGGTGGCTATTTTAATATTATTGTTGAACAAAGGGGAAAAAGAATAACAAGGTGTCATTATAGGCAACAATGAGGAAATAAAAAGTACATATATTATCAGATTTATGCTAACAAATGAACAATATGGACTTGGTTAACACGAATGACGTTCAAAAGCACCACACCACAAAAAGTCGGTAACACTTTACAATAAGGTTCATTAGTTAAACATTAGTTAATGTATTAACTAACATGAACTAACCATGAGCAATACATTTGTTACTGTATTTACTAATCTTCGCTAACGTTAGTTAATAAAAATACAGATGTTCATTGTTAGTTCATGTTAGTTCACAGTGCATTAACTAATGTTAACAAGATTTTAATAATGTATTAGTAAATGTTGAAATTAACATTAACAAAGATTAATAAACGCTGTATAAGTGCAGTTTATTATTAGTTAATGTTAACTAATGTAGTTAACTAATGAACCTTATTGTAAAGTGTTACCAAAAAGTCTTATAAATTCACAGTAATGCTTAAAAGCTTGTTTGAAACCAAGCAACGTTTGACGCTTTAGTCATTGTAATACAATCCTTCTTTATGACATTTTAGATTGTTTTTTTTTTTTTTATAACAAAGATTTGAATGTACAAACCATGTTAAGTAACGCTTCCTTTTATCATTTTCCTCCAGAGACATTAAACACAGAGTAATAATTAAACTCATTCACAGAGATCAGCCTGTGCCACATGGGGATTTACTCTAGTTCTGTCCTTTGTTCACACCTGAGGGAGCAGCAGAGCAAGGGGAAAGCCCTTCTGCCTGAATAAAACTACCTGTCAATCACTCCCATCGTCTGCACTGAGCATGTTATATACCGTACCTGATGTACCTCTGTTCATAACAAATGATTGTTGACATCTGATGGAAACAAATAATCGCAGTGTTCTGCAATTTTCAAGTGTTCTGCAATTTTCAGGATGAATAACACAATATACAGTAAATAGAAATAATAAAATATTAAAACTGTAATGTGTTGTAGAAATACAGACGCAAAGTCACATTTGAATGATCTGAGCTGAGTTTAAAAGACATTCCACCAATGGATGTTGTTGTTTTGTATGCTGTGATTAAGCAGAGACAACATTTTTAATCATAAAGGGATAGTTCACTCCAAAATGAAAGTCGCCTTTTTTTCCTATGGAACACAGAGAATTTCTGAATAATCTTCAGATAGCTCTTTTGACACTTTTTTCAATGTGATCTTATTACACTGTAAAAAAAAAAAGAAAAAAAAAAAAAAAGTTGAGCCAACTTAAAATTTTAAGGCAACCAGCTTCAGCAGATTTTTGAGTTTGCTCAACTTATTTTTGTGGGAGATTCTCAAATGTTTGTTGTATAAACTTAAAACGACAAGTTGAGAAAACTCAAAAATCTGCTGAAGTTGGTTGCCTTAAAATTTTAAGTTGGCTAAACTTTTTTTTTTTTTTTTACAGTGTAGATATTGTAGGTATTCGTACATAAAGTGTGTTTCTGGCATTTTTGACTCGTACATTGACAGCAATGTAAGCATTTTACTACAAACACTTTACTGTAGTGACATACAGATATTTAAATCCTTTATTAGATTCATAGAATAATGAAATTTAAAATGAATACTACATAGGTTGTAATAATAAAATAATAAAATACAGAATAAAATAGTTTATAATTAATGAAATAGGTTGATTTTATTGTATTTAATCAATAATTACATACGCTCATTACATTTAATTCATTTACCTAATTTGAAATTATAACACTGTAAAATGTTAAACTGATAATCCTTTAATCATTACAAAATCAATTAATTTAATTTTTCAAAATTAATAAAAATTGCTATATAATTGCAATAGTTATACAAATATCTTTATAAACTAAATATAATTTTTACTTAATTCTTTTATGATTCTAAAGCTATACCAGGGTTATTATAATTAACTATAAAACAAACAAACAAACAAAAATGCTTAAAAATATTTATTTAATTTCTCACTCAAATAATTCAAACTAAAATAAAAATGAACAAAAACTATGCAAACATATTTTAAACAACAAAATTACTAAAACTTTAACAAAAATTTGAATAGACAGTATAAAAAATAAAACCAAATTCAAAATATTAATAAAAACTTTAACAGTATCATATTGATACTAAAACAACACTGGTGCATATGTAACACTTACATATTACGTTTTCAGTGCTGTCAGTATGTCCATATTGTATTTTTCAGCATATTTCTGAAAGTACAAACATATGTGTAAACATAATTCACAAATAGTTGCATATTCTTATCAAATCAAGCTGAACAGTTCATCACAATGTCTGTCAAGCTCCAAAAAAAATTAAATGAATAAATAAAAACTTGTGTGCTATATGTAATTCAAGTCTTCTGAGGTCATACATTATCTTTTTGTGAGGAACAGAATAAATTATGTTGTGGTCACTTTTTCACAGAATGTTGCTGTATGGAAAAGAGCTGTGTCAAGGAAATTCTCTTTTTGTATTCCACAGAAAAAAAGCAACAGCATTACAGGTTTGGAAAGACATGAGGGTGAGAAAATAATGACAGAATTTTCATTTTTGGGTGAACGGTTCCTTTAATAAAAAAGGGAAAGCAATATGGCAAGAGATGAAGTCTTGGCTGTTAGTTTTGTTGGGTATTTGTTGAGTAGGTGTGTGTAGGGGTGGGTGGGTATGTGTGTGTGTGTGTGTGTGTGTGTGTGTGTGTGTGTGTGTGTGTGTGTATGTGTGTGTGTGCCTATAGGGCTAGAGCCACAAGACTACTGAGAGCGGAGGACGAGGTCTTGGAGGGAAGCACAGGGTGAGAGATGACTCAATCAGCCAAAAGCACCTGCTCCTGCTACTACTCAACGCTCAGGCCTATTAATACAACCACACACACACAACTCAAATAATCCCAATTTCTTTGGCAAGGCGCCGTTTCAGACTGTCATATTCAATCACATCTCAACAATTCCAGTTAGATTTGTGTTTTTTTTTTGTTTTGTTTTTTTATGTGAGATTGTAGCTGTTCTTTCAGCATCTTATAGGGTAACAATATATATTTTTTTATTCTGCGATTTTAGCATTCTTTAAATCTGATTAATGAGTTGGAATTTAGAATTCCACACTGATGGTTTTCAGACAGGAAGACAAGGAATGATAAAAATATGCCATAGTCTGTATAATGCTGAAATTTGAAATCAATCTTCCATGCAAAATAATGTTCCTGTTGGTTGTTTCTCTTTTCATGCAGTCAGCTGAGAAAATCAACTGGCATTTAAATGAAGTGAAATGTCAAGGTCATTCAAATGTTTTTCTCTTTTCTCCGTGAATCACCGATGTTGTCCCTGCTGCGGTAGGGTCAGAAACATCTGTACTGTGTTTATCTTAAATAGCTTAATTAATTAGGGATTCAAACCATGCCTATACAATTCATATTTAATATTCTGCTGCCGCTGCACAGCTTTGAAATTTTAAATGAGATACAAACTGGAAATACTCAAAAGCTTTATAAACAAGTCTGGAAAGTGTACTCTGGTGAACTGTGGAGTTTTACTTAGGATTTGTAAATGCCATGAGATGCCAATCATTTGGAGCTGTGGGATGTACGTTCAGACTGTTCACTGAGATAGCAAATTAAATCAAGGTTGATGAATGTGGAGTGTATGTTCTGTTCTTCACACTTTGATATCAATCAGGTGTAGAATGATTGTACCAGTTAGAATTTACACTTGGGACAGGTGACTTTTTACTCTTTGCATTGACCAACTGTAAAAAATTGTGCTGAGATCATCTTATAAATGGACTCTATGCTTCTAGCCTTAATGCTCAGTACTATAGTATATGTCATACAAGACAGATGTGACAGAAAGAGTTTACTACTATCACAGTGTGCTGTAGATCAATACTTTACCAAAAGCTTACACAGCAGCACATAGCTTTTAGCAGAAATATGTAGATAGTCACCGTGGATAGAGAGAAAACAAAAATAACGACTTTATTCAACAATTTCTTTTCTTCCATGTAAGAAATTATAGTTTGCCTCGACCCAGCTTCCACTCCACAATATGTTTGATCATGCTCATTTCCCAAAATGGCTTAATTATTATAGAAAAGAAGAAAGTCAACAGTTATGTTGTTTGTAGACCATTTGGGATGATCACATCCTGAGCAAATGGTCACCAATTGTAGAATGGGTGCGGGTGTGGGACACCGAGAACTACTTCAGACAAAGGGGTGTCAGAACTTAATTAACATACAGACCACAGCTGTAAAAACAGGAGCAACTGTAACTGTATAAAAGGTTTGTGCTTAGGATATTCTGGGTTCATTCCGATCTCCGCTGAACCCAAGGTACTACATGTGCTTTGTCACTGCTATGCTGCAATAAACATCTTCATCGAGATCTTCAACGTCCTCATCACTTTTTCTTACATTGGCGAGCCACCCAGCGAGGGTTTTCCGAAAAAAGCAGGGAAAGGTGAGAAAAGCGGTTTCTTTATTATATGCTGTTTTTGTCAGGGAACCCCCTCGTTTTAAAAAAAATCTAGAAAAGAAATTGTAAGGACAGAAGAGAATTTGGTTTAGTCAGTATTAGCAGGAGGAGTTCTTAAGCCTATTCTGTACAAATTCTGTTTAAGATTCAAACGGAACTGAATCAGCCCGACGCACTGTGGTAGCAGAGTTGTATTTGAATTGTTGTTTCTAAAGGAACTGAAGCAAAGTGCTTAAGTCAAAGTTTCTAAAGTAACTGAAACTTGTTGTTGGTCTCTTATAATTCTGTTAAGATTCTAAAGTAATTGAATCAACCCAATGCAGTGTGGTGGCAGAGTTGTATTAGCTCTGTTGTGTCTAAAATTGTAAGTTTCTAACGTAACTGAAACTGACCGTAAAGTTGTGATAATTCTGATGAAATTCTAAAGTAACTGAATCGACCCGATGCAGTGTGGTCACAGAATTATTTCATAACTGTTGTGTGTTATAGTGTAGTGAGTCTGACGCAACGTGACTCTGTGAAGTTTAAAGCCCAAAAACAGTGTTAATTTGCCCGATGTACTGTGGCCAAGTAAACTGTTTTAAAAATATAACATAAAACCCGAAGTAGTGTGGTTTTGTCCAACTTACTGTGACAGTGTTGCATTTTTAACGGTTTAATGTAAGGCCCGACGGAGTGTGGCCAATTGCGAAGAAGTTAAAATTTTGGTTTAGAAGCCCGGCGTAGTGTGGCTGTTTTATTCATTTGCGTCCAAACCAAAGTTGTGAATAATTTGACTGACAGGTATCTTAAAGTAACTAGATAATGTTCAATTAGTGAAGGAAAATAAGCCTACTGAATTGCTGAAGACAATTTAATAAGATTGTGAAAATGGAAGAGCTGATAGTTAAATACATCGCTAAGCACAGCTCTGTAGGAATGTTTGATGGGATAGAGAATGCAGACGACCCCTACGAGTGGGCTATGTCTCAATTCAAAAATTGTCTCAGAATGCCTAAAAACAAAGAGGGAAAAGTTGCTAATGCACTTCAAGCTATTTTTGCCTCATACAAGGTAACTAAGAAAAGATTAGAGGAAATGAAAACTGAAAACAAGTTACTAAATTCTCAAGTCAACGACAATGTCTTCTCATTGAGAAATTGCGAGGCTGAAGAGATCATTCTGAAGGAACAGATAGTGAAATTGAGAAAATAAATTTCAAAGTCCGAAACAGAGAGGGAAACATTTAGATGTTTGTATGAAGGGACAGCTAGACAGTTGATACATGCCCAATCCAATTCTGAATATGATGAGAATAACTGCAAGGAAGCCTTTAGTCAACGACATTATTCTTCAGATGATTCTGTAAGGTTCCCAGTAGCACCAGTGCGAACAAGACAGAATAGAAATGGAAATGGAAATGAGAGGATTCTTGATCAACGAACTGGAAATGGCCAAGCTGTTAGACAGCTGTCTTTTATGGACTTTCAAAGTCTTATTACAGCAGTGGGTACTTTTGACCCTGATAACATGGATCCTGTAGAGTTCTTGTCAAAACTGGAGAAGGTAGTGGATGTTTATAGTGTGTCAGATGAAGATGCTTGTAGACTTCTCATGATCTGCATTCCTCTCTCATTAACTAGTGTTCTCTCACAGGAAGTTCGTGAAAAAAGAGCAGACAGAGGGGCAAGGAGAGAAGCTCTGCTTAGACTTGCTGGGACTGATTTGGTTAACTTGAGAAAGATAACTGAGGTGACAATGGAAATTGGAGAGCATCCTCTAGCATTTGCGTCCAGGTTGTGGGAAATGTTTAGCTGTTACAGTGGTTTGCCCAATGCAGCTAAACAAAATCTCATGTTTAAGTCTGCATTAATTGCACAGAGCAGTTCACACATGCGAGAAGCCATTGCTCTGCATGTAGATGTAAATACACCATATGAGCAAATAATTTCCAAAATGACACAGCATTTCAATGCAAGAAGTCAAATGAAAGCTGCAGAATCTAGACATCCAGTCGCTGCCTTTGGCAAGAGAAAATGTTCTAGATTATCTAATGGTTTCCATCAGAGAACATGGAGATTTGAAAGAGTAAATTCAGAAGGTGATTCTCTCTGTTATGCATGTGGAAAAGCTGGTCACATTGCCAGGCATTGTCAAGACAATGTGAGACCTCATCAAAGCGTTGTCTGTCATGCATGTGGAAAGGATGGTCACATAGCAAGGCATTGTTTGGAGAAAGGTAGGAAAGATCAGGAAGTTGTTTGTTTTGCTTGTGGAAGGATGGGACACAAGGCAAGACAGTGTCACTTTTCACACAAAAGAAAGATGGGCTATCGTGATTTGCTTAAGAAGATAGGCAGTTTAGAAACCCAGTTGGCACTGTTGAAAGGAAATAAGGAAGAAGCCGTTCACACCTTGCAAGACACAGCACTGCAGGAACAACATGACTGTAGTTCAGTCACAAGCAGATGCTGATGTGAATTGGAGGAATTGTTTTATGATAGTATTATATTTTAGAAAAATATGTTTACTATCAAAAAGGGGGGTGATTCTTTATAATTTATGATAAATGTGTTAATGGCATTGATGTTTAAATGTAATTTATGATAAATGAGTTAATTGCATTCTGTGATTTACATTTCTGTAACAATGATGTTTTAAATGTGAAAAGATTCTTGTGGGGGAAAGGGGGGGCAACCTCTTCTTTTTAATCTTGTTTCAGGTATATGCTTGTTTGAAACGTGTAACGTGGAGAAAGATGATCCGGTCATCTGAAGGACAAGAAGGTCAGCAGAACTAGTGGAGCCAGGGGACTTCCACAAGAAAAAAAAAAAAAAAGACTTCTTAAAGAACAGAATGATCATCAGAACCAGAAATTATGAGATTTCCAGACCTACAAGATTCAGAACTCCAAGTCTAAAAGATTTAGAAACCCTGAGACCCACCATGGGATGGATGGACCTGATGGAATGGCAAAGACTGGAAAAATGGCATTGACTGCTTCTTCTAGAAGGACTTTTTCAAAGTGAAAAGAATAAACAATGGAAAAGAAAAAACAAGGAGAGATCAAACCATTTCAGAGACTATTGACAGCAGTCGTTCCACCAAGATGGAAAACAAGTGGGCAAAGGACATATTACCCACACAAAGAAATGCACAAAGACACAGACTCACTGCACATGACACTAGAAAGACACAAATATATGCATACTCAAATGCAGAAAATATATTATTGTCTAGTGAATGCACACATGTGGACAAAGGATGTTCACATTCATAAAAGGGACAGAACACACGTGAAGAAAACAGTACATGCAAACACACACACACACACACACACACAATGTTGCCTGTTGATTGATGTTTTTGCTCCTTTGGCTTTTGGCTATCTGTACTGTCATAATGTTTAGTACATTTAGAAAATCCCTTTTGCTGTTATGGTTCTCACGTGCTCCTCACCCAAACCCAAAAGAAATGTTTGTATGTCATTTTGCCAAATTTGAGAAAAGTCTCTATGATAAATTTTGCTTAATTGGATGGAGCGATAACCAGTGTGCATGAGGTGATGACCCAATGACGGGTAAGACAGGGCTTCACCGCCACTGGGCACCTACCCAGGAAGGGAGGTGTAATCTGTGTAAGGGAGTGGATGTGATGCTTCTTTTGGGCCAAGAGCATCAAAGAGGGGACTGTAAGAAATTATAGTCTGCCTCGACCCAGCTTCCACTCCACAATATGTTTGATCATGCTCATTTCCCAAAATGGCTTAATTATTATAGAAAAGAAGAAAGTCAACAGTTATGTTGTTTGTAGACCATTTGGGATGATCACATCCTGAGCAAATGGTCACCAATTGTAGAATGGGTGCGGGTGTGGGACACCGAGAACTACTTCAGACAAAGGGGTGTCAGAACTTAATTAACATACAGACCACAGCTGTAAAAACAGGAGCAACTGTAACTGTATAAAAGGTTTGTGCTTAGGATATTCTGGGTTCATTCCGACTCCGCTGAACCCAAGGTACTACATGTGCTTTGTCACTGCTATGCTGCAATAAACATCTTCATCGAGATCTTCAACCGTCCTCATCACTTTTTCTTACATCCATGTCAGTCCTCGACACACCTTCATGACAGCACCACGACACATGCGTGTACATTCAAAGTCTCTTTAAAGGGGTCATATGACAATGCTAAATATAACATTATTTTGTGTATTTGGTGTAATGCAATGTGTTTACGTGGTTTAAGGTTCAAAAAACACATTATTTTCCACATATCATACATTATTGTTGTTCCTCTCTGCCCCGCCTTTCTGAAACGCGTCGATTTTTACAAAGCTCATCGTTCTGAAAAGCGAGGAGTGTTCTGATTGGCCAGCTATCCAATGCATTGTGATTGGCCGAATACCTCAAACGTGAGACGTAAATGTTATGCCTCTTACCATATTTGGAAACACACAGCGTCTCCACGACATTGCGGTGGCAGCAACAATACTACAGCGAGAATAAAAGTTTCACCTTCTTTCTTTGCGTAAACATTTGGGCAGTGACGTAGATATGTGGGGGCGTGTTTAAATGAGGCGTGTTATGTCTCTTTGGGTTTGAGACTTTAGTCTTTGCAACTTTACAGATCTTATGTATGCACAAACAGCTTGTAACACTCCGAAAACAAAGGAAAACTTGAAATTGCATCATATGACCTCTTTAAGACAAGTCATTACTCAGTGGTCATCTTTAAAATGCCTCTCGGGCAGTGCAGCTCCTATTTTTTTGAATGGGGAAACATCAAATTTTGCACATTAAAATAATATTTCTAAATATCTTTTCAGTCCCTGTGTAAAAGACAACAAGATTTAGTAATTGTGATGAAAATCAGTTGAAAACATTTTACAAAATACATGTACTCATCTCTTCACCATTAAAATGTGCAATATGTTGTACTACTAAATTATATGCAATATCTAATTAATATAACTTAAGGCCATTGCACACTGAGTCCAAAATTTTCGTATGTGTTCTTCCGTTTTTCCGTATTCATCATCCTTTCCTATCAAAATGCATGCTATGTATGCGAAAACGCAGAAAATCAAACCTGTTACAAATTTTTTTATGACAGACGAAAGTTTTGGAGGCAGTGTGTAAACGTGATTGACACAGTGTGAGGTCGTATTTTTATTTATTTTCGGACTCAGTGTGATATGGCCTTTACACTGGAAAGGTTTTCTTGTATTCCTTTAAATTCAGGTTATGTGAGCTTCTGAATATGATGAATGATCAAATTTTGTTTAAAATGTTTAAAATATTCATTTTTTCACACACATCTGTCGTTTCACTTCAGAAGACATTGGTTTATCAAATGGGGTTATATGGATATTAATTTTGCTTCATTGATTTTTAAAACGCTGATTTTTCCAGGATGGAAAAAGGGGGAACATTTTCATTTTTGGGTGGACTATCCCTTTACAGGCACTGAGCTTTGGCATTATTCCAAACCTGGGAGAGACAAGTGTGAGTATTGGGACAGGCCCACTATATCAAAATGTATTCAATGTCTAAGGAAGGTATTGGTCTAAGAATATTACATCTTATAATATTTAAAAAAAAAAAAAAAAAAAGAGTAGAAGCTGTGCCAAAATAAAGATTTCTATGCAAATTGTTCATTTTCATGATAAATAAACAACGGAGCCCCTTAAGTAACATGCAAACACTAGAACACTTCACCACATGTTCGTGTGTGCAAAAAAATGTTAAGTCTCGCCTTTTTGTGCAAATGGAACTTTAGGATTTCCGTATTTGTAGAGGGTACACAGGGATATGTTTTTGTTTCTTTCCATATAGAAAAAAACAGTCTAATCATCCCGGTGGTTTTGAACAGAACATTTTTATCAGTGTATTGGCAGGGCTGGGAGATTGCCTTGTCTTGTTGATGTGGTATTTCCATATTAAACCTGGAGTTTAACCAAGGACTTTGAAAACCTGCTTGCTCATGAGCTACTCGCAAGTCCCGAGGGATCTAAACAGGACGTTTATGTGCTCTTAGACCTGCACGCTGCCCTGTGCGTTTTACCCTGTCACACTTCTTTCAGAGAGGGCAGCCGACTGTTAATTAAGAAAATGTTTACAGCTCTCTGCATAAATTACATGCTTGCTGCAGAAAGTCAATGAGATTCATGTTTGGCTTTCTCTAAAGGTGAGTATTAATAATGTTTTATACTGGGCTAATTATGCTAAACTTTTACATGGGTTCCAGATTCTTTCATTACCGTGATGAAGTGTAAAACACTAAAATGGGATGGAAAGATCCACTTAACACCATATTAATTTCAACACTTAACATATTGCTGTGTTTAATTTATATAGATTTGCTTTATTGAACACATACCCTAAATTTAATGGTTTTGAAAATGAGACTTTATTTGCAGATTCAATTACATTTAATTCCAGGGAAAGAAAAAAAAAAAAAAAAGAAAAAAGATGGGAGATGATGGTAATGATCGATGAAAGTAACATGTTTTCACGTTATTTTCTGGTCTGATTTGGTCAATAGTTCATACATACATACATACATAAAGACATGGTACATTTAAATCTCTATATTTTGCTTGTAAAATGGACATAAAATATATAAATTATTTCCAGTGCACAATCATAACTAAACTAGTTATGATTGTGCACTGGAAATAATTTATATAGGCCTACTTTAGTTTAGTTCCTACATTGGTAAAACTGATGTGTTAGATTTACTTAAAATATATATGCACCATTTTTGCATCACACTTTTTAAGTAAACCCAACTTGGAACAATTTTACTTAAAATAAACAAGATAATCTTTGTTATATGAACTTAAATATTTGAGTTCACTCAACATTCTTTACTTTAAAACATGCAATATGATATAATCTACTAAGTAATTTCAAGTTGTGTTAACATTTAAACTCATTTATATTAAAAACTTAATTAATTGAGTTGAATCTAAATAACATTTTAACTTATTTTAGATCTTCAAATATTGGTCTGCTTACTGCAATGTTACATTTCACTCAGTCACGGTTTATTAAATTTACTTAAACAATGTAGCACTGGGGGGAAAAAACATGCTATGATATCATGTGGTTCACTTACAAAAGTGTAAGTAAACAGCTTGTTATCTTTTTAAACTATGTCCACCCAAAACAATTACTACCGAAAGTAACAGAGACCTCAATACCTGGTACACCATACACAATGACGGTAACAATTAGTGAATAGTGTATGAGTATGAATGGGTCATTTTTGAGTAGAAAATTAACTCCAGATGTCACAAAACAGTAAGTTACTAACCTAACAACAAAAGCAACCATAAAGTAGTGTAAATACAACTCAAAAACAGTGAAAAATGTTACCTTTTTAAATATTCATGCCCCAGTGCATGATGGGAAAAACAGGATCATAACTTAAAGAATCCTTGTAAACATAACAAACAATTCTAAGTAAAATAGACTTATAAGTTCAAACGTTAATTTCTACAAGCTTAAATTAAGTAATAATATAGAATTTACTTAATTATTGCCTGAACTAAATTATTTAATGTAGAAATTACATTTGTTTTTATGTAGTATTTACTTCACCACAAAATCATTTTTCTCAGTGTAAGTGAATCTGAACAAATTGGTTGAGTGAATGATACAAAAATGTACTTATAAAGACATACGAATCAGTGGCCGTTTCTGAAATCGCAAACTAAGTAGGTGCTATAAAAAAGTACTCCTGTTCTTTAAAAAGTATATGAATATGTGTAGTATGATTGTAATCCAGATATACTAGTACATTCATAATATTGCCATAATATTCATAATATAATATTGTCATGTCAGTACCAGCGTCAGTTGGAAATCCTCTCCTGTGTAATAAAGTATCCAGTTGCACGGACTTCAGAATCTCGCCAGAAGTAATAGTTCATCTAGGAATTTTTCGCCTGTACTGTTTAATGAATACTGTGAATACTACACTTTTCACACAGGCCTACTGTTTTTCTCCTATTATATAGTAGGGAATTATGCAGTGCATACTTGGAATGCAGTTCAGCCAATCAGAATCAAGGAACAAAACTAACTAATGAAACAAAACATTAGCAAAAACATCTATCCTTGATCTCCTATACAGCATCAGGAAACAATGTGTGAATAAAATTATACAGAATCTCGTCATTGAAAACACCTCTTGCATGAACTTGCTGCACTGTGCCTCATGTTTTGTTGCACAGATCATTTTCCCTACTTAACACCTCAAGACCTTTTTCTCCAGCCCTTCCATTATATTGGTAAAATTGCAATATGTAACACAGGTGTACGGTCATAGAGGCAATAGAGGGTAAGTGTAGAGAAGTGGTATGGCTCCTGTTTTCTCTGCAGGCTGTGCCTCAGGCAGAGGAATTGCCTGCTGTAGTGGTTGCTAAATTGTCCACAGACGGTTTAAAGGACGTTGGGAGCTCAGTTATCTTGCCAGTTTATTTCTGTTTTCATTCAAGTGAGTTCAATCTTGGTTGTGACACAGTGTTTGCAGCCATTTCAGTACTCAGACTGATGAACAAACTGAACATCTCACGTCATGTCAGGGCTAAACACCGTGATTACTGGTTACCAAACCCAACAAGTGCACTCTGGGTAACCACAATTTACTGAAAGCAATTTGTGACAGTGTTAATAATAGAACTGACAGCGGTGTAACCTGCTACCAAGGCTTCCACTCAAACCCTAACATAGACACGTGTGTGGAAATATTACAGCCCATCTGCTTTTGAAAGATCTATAGTTGTCATAAATAACTCCTCTCAATAGCATCATATCTATAGGTTACCAAGAGACCCATTGACAACGGGTAAATAGCATTGGGATAAACTGTTTTCTGAGAGGATATTTGTGTCTAAAGAGGTGAGTGTCATCTGGTTGTAATATAGCTGCTTGGAGTGATTGAGAAAAATGTCACTTCACTCAGCAAGTGATGAAATCTGACATATGGCATCAAAGCGTCATTAAGGCTACACCTGCTGGAGGAGGGTCGAGGTCTCGAAGGAGATTTTACCAGGAGGGGAAGTGATTGCAGAATGAGGAAGGGCATAAAACAGCTTGGAGGCTCCACTGCTGGGTAAATACAATACAGAAATGAAGTAAATAGGGCTATAAGATGTTGTTGTACGTTGATAAACAGTAAAGTGTTAGAGTCCTACTTAGGTTGAAAAACCCAGCATGTGAAGAGGAGATTTGGAGGATCGATCGATATCAGATCCTTTAGGGATTTCATTAGTGCAGACCTCATGTTAAGTACAACAAGAAGTGATTTGCAGTTTTTTTGGACCAGGAACCGCCTGTGTAGACTGGAAGAGACCTAACATGACCACTCTCAGTTTTTGTTTCTTTGGGAGGCTGTTATACATACACGAATTGCAGACACACACACACCCAAATGCAATTTGGCAAATAGTTGTACAGAAAATGTGAATAGACTGATGAGAATTTTTCTGCATTTCCATTATTTTTTCTACATAAATATGTGCTAGATGGATATCTTTGACCATCACATCTGGTGTCTTGCTTCTCTATTCTTGCGCCTCGCGCCTCGAGTCTCACACCTCACACCTCACGTCTTTTTCAGTGTTTCATGCATGACACTGTTTTAAAAATGTGGTGTTCAATTTAAATAAGCTTTAAAAAACGCATATTGAGACCTTGCTGTATGAACATCATTAACTATTGTGCTCGCATCCTTCACACACTTCATGCATGAAGTAGCATTTTTTAACGCAGCGTCATGCATTCAAGTTAAAACAAGTTTTAAAAAAAATGCAAATCAAGATTTTTTCCCCCATAAGTTTTTTCCATTCCACTGCTTACAACTTGTAATTTTCAACTGCACTGCATTTTCATTGTCTTACATTACATGGATGTTTTGGACAGTTGCATTCATGTCTCGCATCTTTTGCAGTGTTTCACGCATGAGACAGCATTCTAAAATCTTGGCGCTCAAGTTAAAATAATTTAAACTTTAAAAAAACGCATCTAATGTGTTAGAATGTGTTTTTGTGTTCAATTGCACTGCCTTTCCATTGTTTTTCTTTGTAAACATGCTGGATGTGTTGGACCATTGCAGTTCAGCTTTTTAAAAACACATCTGTAGACCTTGCGTTTTTATCGCATTTTTGTATTCCACAGTGTCTTAAAATGCGGCACTCTAGTTAAAGAAGTTCAACTTTTAAAAAGTTGCATTTTTCCTCACTCCACTGTCTTCAATGTTTTTGCATTGAAAAACTCTTTCAGTGTGACTGGCCCTTTGCACGACTTTCCTCCCAGACCAACTTCCCAGTCAGCCAATCAGATTAGAGCTTACTAGATAAAGAAAGTGGCGTCTAGTTTTGTGTTCATATGCATCAGATGATCAGCAAACAGTGTTCTTTCTGACTAAAAGTAGCCACAGAGTAACATAATGGGCACAAAATCCAATTTCTAGTAACATACGCTCCTGTTTTGGGCATCTAGCTAGCTCAGGATCTGTCTGGCACTCTCAGCTCCATGTAATCCTGATCGTTTTTAGCAAAAGCATTGCAGGTTTCACACAGCTCAGGTTTGGCTGTAATGAGGCTGAATCATCAGAAACAGATGCAGGGTTGCCCACAGGTTGTGATGTGTTTGGCACAGAGCTTCAGATTCTTATGCAGGTGGTTGATTACATATGTCAGTTCTTTGGCCCTTTCACCTCTCACTGTGTTAGCTTGATCTGCTAATAGCATTACACTGCACATTACGTTCCAGCAAGATGAGCGACTCTGTCTCAGGGCGATGACTTTATTTCAGGCCAATTATCAAATAATGACCAATTTGGTAATAAATAATCCTACAAATCGGTCAGATAGAGCAATAAGCCTATTGCTCCTTCTTCCTCTCGCTCTCCCTGAATGCAGATCAGTGGTTTGTTATAACAGGAAATATTGAGGGACTTAACAGAATGATGAATGGATGGTTTTGCTCTGGCTCACTACTGCAGTGTTTCAATACGCTGCATGCATTGAACACTCCACTTGCCTTAGCAATGGATTCTCAGAATGATCTGAGTTTCTCTATTTAAAGCCATTAATTATAAATGACATGTAGTGTAATGCATATGGAGTACCAAAACAACTGAGTCATAATTAACAATTATAGAGAATGCACTGAGTCAGAGGCAAAAAGTACAGCTAGTATGTTTTCTAGTGGGAATTTTAATTCATTCAAACACTCAATATTATTGCTCTGAATAACAATAAGAACTGAATTTGACACATGCTCCAGAAGGTCATGATCTGTTGTCCTCAGTATTGATTTTATTTAAAAACAGCGCTACAGCGTTAATTTACCCCAGTAATAAACTTTATATATTTACTTATATTTCTTAAACTATATATTTAACTATATAAATATACATTTTTGGGGTTTGAGTGGTTTAAGTCCTTTAAGGGCATTCATAAAATTTTATTATATATTAAACAGCAAGCCTGCAAACACCTAAATCAGAGATGAAAAAGACTGTTTTATGCAATTTAACATAATTTACCATGGAAATCTTGAGTAAAATAAATAAATAAATATATATATATATATATATATATATGTATATATATATATATATTATTGTCTTTTTCTTAATAAACTATATAATTAATGTATACATATGTCACACAGTTTAACAGTTTGCGGCTGGTACATTATATATATATATATATTGTGACAAGGTGGAAGAATCACGTGACAAGGAGAGCTCAAATAAATACCCGGAGGGTGGATTTATTCACAAACAGAAGGAGTGTAAGGTGCAAGGTGGCTGGCTGGCGTAGTGCGGTGCTCTCTGTGTGATTTCTCCCGGTGCGGTGAATACGGCGTCGTGCTCTTGTCAGAGTGGGGTTGGTCAATCGCTGGCTTCTGAGAAAACAAGAGAGGCAACACGTTAGTCTCCAGCATGGGCGAAGTCTCTCCGTCATGCAGCCTCGCACGGCTTATCTGGCCGTGGGCTGATGAGCCTCAGGTGTTGCCGATCCTGTCGTGATGAGCAGGTGCAGGTGTTTCGTGTTCGTCTCCAGGGCAACGCTGATGAGTTGTCGGGACGCTCGTCACACTCCCCCCGCCTAAGCGTTGTCCTGGTCCTGGTGGAAATATAAGGCAACAGTAAGGGGGAAAATGGGGGTGGGTGGGGAGTGACCCCTGACAGACCTGTGTAGGCTGACCAGAACCGAGAGAGTCCGTCGGCGTTGGCGTTGGAGGCTCCGGCCCGGTGACGGACGATGAAACAAAAGTCCTGGAGCGCGAGGAACCACCGTGTCACCCTGGCATTGGTGTCTTTTGCCTTTGCCATCCATTGAAGGGGTGCGTGGTCGGTCAGCAGGGTGAACTTTCGGCCCAGCAGGTAGTACCTCAGCTCCAGGACTGCCCACTTGATGGCCAGAGCCTCTTTCTCGACGGTCGCGTAGTTCCTCTCGGCCTTCGTCAGTTTCCTGCTGATGTATGAGACAGGGTGTTCCTCACCTTCTTGCACTTGGGACAGAATAGCTCCCAACCCTGCCTCAGATGCGTCCGTCTGCAGCAGAAAGGGGCAGCCGAAGTCTGGGGCTCTTAGGACTGGTTCCTCCGTTAGTGCGCGTTTGATATTTTGGAAGGCCTCTTCAGTCGCTGGAGTCCAATTCACGCGCTCAGGCTGCCCCTTTCTGGTCAGGTCTGTCAAGGGGGCGGCTATGGAGGAGAAGTTGGGGATGAAGCAGCGGTAGTATCCTGCCAACCCTAGGAACGCTCGTACCTGGGTCTTCGTCCTGGGTCGCGGGGCATCGCGGACCGCCTCCACCTTCTTTTCCTGGGGTTTTATGAGGCCCCGACCGACCCGGAAGCACAGATACTTGGCCTCAGAGAGCGCTAGATGACGCCCCACCAGATCCATCCCGATGCGCTCGAAGGGCACCTCAATAATGGGGAGCGGTATGAGCGGAGAGGGGGGAGGGTGGCTTGGTGAGGTCTTCTGGCACTCGGGGCAGGCTTGGCAAAACCGCCGGACTTCGGCCTCCAAGCCAGGCCAGTGGAACTGGTCCCGGATGCGATGAATCGTGTTTCCTGCCCCAAGGTGTCCTGCCAAAGGGTGGGCATGTGCCAGATTCAGGACCGTCTCCGTCATTGATCGTGGGACCACTAGGAGCTTTTTTTCCCTCCCCCCTTCGCTGGGCGACACAATAGAGCAGGCCGTTCTCTACGACAAAATGGGGGAGAGGATGGGGTTTTGGCCAGATTTCCTTTCCCTCGAGGACACAGACTTGGTTCCAGCAATACTTCAGCCGTTCGTCCTCCCGCTGGGCCCGGCCAAACGAGCCCCCTCCTGATACCTGTTGGTAGACATCATAAAAGAGGTTAGAGTTAGGGGAGGGGGACTCACCATCTCTACCGCTGTCGGAGGCCAAGAGAACAGGGCGGCCGCTGGGCTTCTTAATAGCGCGCCGTCCACAGCGGCCCCCGCTGGGGCAGGCAAGCTGTGTAGCGATGCGGAGCAGGGTCTCGAATCCCGGCCAGTCTCGTCCTAACAGCACGGCCACGGGCAGGTCTTTCATGAGTCCGACATCCACCGGCCAGGCGCCCGGTGCCGCTGCGATGGTGACTCGTCGCACGGGCACCTCCCGTGTATCTCCGTGGACACAGGTGATGGGTAATACGGTTTTCGTTCCGTAAGGCGGGGGTAGGATCTTGGTCTGGACGAGGCTGACCGCGCTGCCTGAGTCGAGGATAGCTTTACATGGCTGGTCGTCGATCCTGATCGCGGCCGATGGGGCTCCTTTTAGCAGCTCTTGGTGTAGAACACAGCCTGCCCACCAGGTCCGGGTTCTGGGCGAAGAGGGGGCCGTTGGCATGGACTCATCGTGGAGTTCGGGGGCCGCCGTCCCGTCTACTGGCCGCGAGATGCCCTCCGGCGCGTGTTGCTCCGGAGCCACCCTCCGGGGATAAGGCGGTACTCTCTCCCCAGCCTCGCGTCGATGGGCCGCCTCGGCCAGTTCGATCGCCTCCACTAGTTCTGACGTCGTGGTGGGGTTCCTCATCCTGACGGCTTGACGGAACGGACGGGGCAGGGCTCTAAGGAAGCGATCGATTACCATGCGTTCTGTTACCTGGGCGGCGGTGGGCGCTCCAACCAATAGCCAATGTTGGGCCAGCCGGGTGAGGTCGGCGACTTGGATCCTAGCAGGACGTCGAGGCTGATAGGTCCAGTCATGGAGGGCCTGGGCTGCGCACACTGGGGACAGCCCCACTCGGGCCAGGATCTCCCTCTTTACTGCTTCATAATTTTCCACGACGGCCGTTGGGAGGCTGAAGAAGATCCGTTGCGCTTCGCCCGTGAGGAGAGGGGCCAATGCGCGGGCCCATTCATCTGGATCCCATCCCTCCGTAGTCGCTGTGCTCTCAAACATCTGCAGATATGCTTCCATGTCGTCGTGGGACGTCATTTTGGGCAGAAGTTGAGCGGCTTGAACTCGCGGATCCGGTAACGGAACGTGCTGGCGGGCGGCCGTGCGGAGAGCGGCGATCTCCTGGTCAGCCTGGCCCTGGCGGGTAGCCAGATGCTCCACAATTTGTTGTTGGTGCAGGCTGACGTCGGTTAACTGCCGGAGTAGTTCTTCCATCCTTGGGGGAGGAGTACCCGCCGTCCTGAAAGTGCACACAAACAGAAAAGAAGGAGGGGTTGAGAAGTGGCGATCACTTGTCGGTGAAACTTCCGATCATGCCCGCATTCTCCACCACTGTGACGAGGTGGAAGAATCACGCGACAAGGAGAGCTCAAATAAATACCCCGGAGGGTGGATTTATTCACAAACAGAAGGAGTGTAAGGTGCAAGGTGGCTGGCTGGCGTGGTGCGGTGCTCTCTGTGTGATTTCTCCCGGTGCGGTGAATACGGCGTCGTGCTCTCGTCAGAGCAGGGTCGGTCACTCGCTGGCTTCTGAGAAAACAAGAGAGACAACACGTTAGTCTCCAGCATGGGCGAAGTCTCTCCGTCATGCAGCCTCGCACGGCTTATATGGCCGTGGGCTGATGAGCCTCAGGTGTTGCCGATCCCGTCGTGATGAACAGGTGCAGGTGTTCCGTGTTCGTCTCCAGGACAACGCTGATGAGTTGTCGGGACGCTCGTCACAATATATATTCAGACCCCCTTACATTTTTCACTCTTTATTATATTGCAGCCATTTGCTAAAATCATTTAAGTTAATTTTTTTTTCCTCATTAATGTACACACAGCACCCCATATTGACAGAAAAACAGAATTGTTGACATTTTTGCAGATTTATTAAAAAAGATGCTCAATTGGGTTTAAGTCAGGGCTCTGGCTGGGCCATTCAAGAACAGTCACGGAGTTGTTGTGAAGCCACTCCTTCGTTATTTTAGCTGTGTGCTTAGGGTCATTGTCTTGTTGGAAGGTAAACCTTCGGCCCAGTCTGAGGTCTTGAGCACTCTGGAGAAGGTTTTCGTCCAGGATATCCCTGTACTTGGCCGCATTCATCTTTCCCTCAATTGCAACCAGTCGTCCTGTCCCTGCAGCTGAAAAACACCCCCACAGCATGATGCTGCCACCACCATGCTTCACTGTTGGGACTGTATTGGACAGGTGATGAGCAGTGCCTGCTTTTCTCCACACATACCGCTTAGAATTAAGGCCAAAAAGTTCTATCTTGGTCTCATCAGACCAGAGAATCTTATTCAGGTGTTTTTTTAGCAAACTCCATGCGGGCTTTCATGTGTCTTGCACTGAGAAGAGGCTTCCGTCGGGCCACTCTGCCATAAAGCCCCGACTGGTGGAGGGCTGCAGTGATGGTTGACTTTCTACAACTTTCTCCCATCTCCCGACTGCATCTCTGGAGCTCAGCCACAGTGATTTTTGGGTTCTTCTTTACCTCTCTCACCAAGGCTCTTCTCCCCCGATAGCTCAGTTTGGCCAGACGGCCAGCTCTAGGAAGGGTTCTGGTCGTCCCAAACATCTTCCATTTAAGGATTATGGAGGCCACTGTGCTCTTAGGAACCTTAAGTGCAGCAGAATTTTTTTTGTAACCTTGGCCAGATCTGTGCCTTGCCACAATTCTGTCTCTGAGCTCTTCAGGTAGTTCCTTTGACCTCATGATTCTCATTTGCTCTGACATGCACTGTGAGCTGTAAGGTCTTATATAGACAGATGTGTGGCTTTCCTAATCAAGGCCAATCAGTATAATCAAACACAGCTGGACTCAAATGAAGGTGTAGAACCATCTCAAGGATGATCAGAAGAAATGGACAGCACCTGAGTTAAATATATGAGTGTCACAGCAAAGGGTCTGAATACTTAGGACCATGTGATATTTCAGTTTTTCTTTTTTAATAAATCTGCAAAAATGTCAACAATTGTGTTTTTCTGTCAATATGGGGTGCTGTGTGTACATTGAGGAAAAAAAATGAACAAATGATTTTAGCAAATGGCTGCAATATAACAAAGAGTGAAAAATTTAAGTGGGTCTGAATACTTTCCGTACCCACTGTAATATATATATATATATATATATATTCACCAATGATGCATTAAATTGATCAATTAAATTAAATAGTTAAAAGGTTTTACATTGTTACAAAAAAAAAAAAAAAAAAGCAGTGATGTTTTATTTCTTTACTTTCTATGGAAAGGATGCATTAAATGAATCAAAATCAAAAGTGACAGCAATAGTTTATATTTCCATATAAATTAAATGTTGAACCTCTGTTCACCAAAGAATCCTGAAAAATGTATCATGGTTGCCACAAAAAAAGCAACATAATGCCACGTAGTCGTAGGAACTTGGGAAACGCGGAGATGTGGAACTTTGAACAACGGACTTTATTACAACAGTTAACTAACATTCCAGACATTCATGACAATCGCTGACAACATATGACTCTACATAACAATTGACAACTATTGACATTCACATACGTACGACTAAGACCGAACCCAGAGGAGAGTGAAGACAGGACTTAAGAATACTAGGGGAAACAAGATAATTAATAACACAGGGCTGGGGACTAATTAACTAATGACAAAAACTAGGACACGGACAGGAACTCCAAATAAGGTCACAAGAGGAGGGGAAACACAAGACGCTGAGACACAATCTGACACATAACTGTTTTCAACATTGATAATAATTAAAATTGCCCAAACAGCATATTAGAATGATTTCTGAAGGATCATGTGACACTAAAGACTGGAGTGATGAAATAATATACTGAAACAGAAAACAGATTTAAATTGTAATAATATTTAACAATATTACTGTTATTAATTTATTAAGATCAAATAAATGCAGTCTTAATATACAGAGACTTCATTTGAAAAACAACTGTAAAAATCTGCCACTTGAAATTGCATTTTTATATAATATAAAATAATAATGTAATATAATATAATATATATATTTTTTCAACATTTGTTTTGATTTGTTAATTTGTTTGAATAAGTATACAGATTACAAAATCTGAAACAACATATCTGTGTATTTTCCCGACATAAATACCTTTCAAGTCTTAAGTTTAATAACCTGCTCAATTGAGGAAATAATTTATTTTCCTATCTGTTAAAATTTCCTCTGCCTTATAATCTCTTCTGTGCACCTCAGAAATCCCTTACAATGGTTGTTTCCCCCCTTTCTATATCAAAGTCTACTCTTTATCAATTCATTTGAGGCCTCTTACCCCGTCCTCTTTTTATTGCTTTTCCAGGACGTATTATGGTGGGGAATAGAAGTTGAGATTCTGTCCACTTCATTCAGAAAATTAATGGGATCCTTCAGTACGGAAATGAGACGGATAATCGCATGTGTCCATAAGGTGGAGTGTATTTCTGTGTATTCTTGCAGTTGAGAAATACATACTTGATTTCAGCTCTGGCGGTTAAATATAACAAAAAGTCAAAGAGACAAAGAGAATAATATTCTATGAATAGAGGTATTTTGAACTGGGGTATATAATTTATAAAAACACTGTTATTGTGTATTATTACTAAAATAGAGCCTCTAAATGTAGATATACATTCCCAGAGGTAATACATCCGTGACAACATTGTTTATTCCAACCTAGTGAAAAAACAGTCCTTGTAGACTTTGGCCCCCATTCAAAAAAAAAAAAAAAAAAAACTCTATTCCGAACTGTTTCATTGGCACTTTCTCAAACCAGTGTTTACAGGCCTCTGCATGCTGCTAGATCTCTGTTCTCAAATCATGGCTTTCTGTTGTCCTTTGCTGTAGGTATGATTACAGGCATTGTGAAACTATTGCTGTGTGTGAATTGGGGTTGTATGGGTAAACTTGGAAACTAAAGTGATGATTATAAAGCTTCTGCAGGAAGATAACGTTATTATAGTTTTGACAATGAAAGAGAAATTCTACCTGGCGGCATTTTCTCCCACTCCAGTGGGAATATCAGTGCTGGACATGTAATTAGTTGTTTGTGTGTGACTCTCTGTGTGTGTGTGTGGTAGGGGAACTATATCCTTTGATTTAATCTGGGTCAAAGTCTGACAAAGCCTTTTTCTTCAATGTATATGCTGCAGTAACATATCTTAAAGAAATAGTTCACCTAACAATCATGTTGTTCCAAACCACCACTGTGACATTCTTTCTACAATGGAACAGAAAAGGAGGAGTTTAGGCAGATTTTCACACTACGTTTTTTTACACAATGGAAGTAAATAGTGAGAATGGAATATCAGGCTCAAAAATTATCAGCAAACAACCATAAAAGTTGATATAATTCACACCCTTTATTTAGCATCTTCTGAAGACTACTATAAAAGTCACTGATAATCACTTTCTCAACACGATTCACATTGGCATAGAGTTTCAGTAAAGGAGTACTAAATTGAAATATAATTAAAAATTGCAATACTATTTAATAATGTTGCTTATTACTGTATTATTATTGTGTTGTTAATGTATTATGATCAAATAAATGCAGCAAAGAAACAATTAAAGAAACATACCACTTTGAATTGCATTCTTTATTTTATTTTTTTAATTCTTATCTTTTTTTTTTTATCAATATTTGGTTTGATTTGTTCATTTGTTTGAATACTTCATATACAGATTACAGAAATCATATCTGTGCATTTTCCGACAGAACTACCTTTCAATTCTTTCAGGCTTGCTGAATATAATTGGTTCTTATGTGTCATGGCAGATTTGAATATGCACATATTTATGGCAGACTTATGGCAGCTATGGTTTATGAAATAATATCTTATGCTCACAAAGGCTGCAATTTATTAATCAGAAATACAATAAAAACAGTAATTTTGCAAAATATGATTACAATTTAACTGTTTTCTATTTGAATATATTTTAAAATTTAATTTATTCCTGTCACGGCAAAGCTGAATTTTCAGCATCATTACTGTCACGTCACATGATCCTTCAAAAATCATTCTAATATGCTGATTTGATGCTCAAGAAATATTTCTTATTTTTTATTTTTGCTGAAAACAGTTGTGCTGTTTAATATTTAGTTGAAACTGTGACTTTTTTCAAGATTCTTTGATAAACAGAAACTTTAAAAGAACAGTATTTTTTGAAAAATAAATCTTTTAACATTATAAGCGACTTTTAATCATTAAATAAATAAATAAAATCTTAATGACCCCAAACTTTTGAATGATAATGTAGTTGGTCTAATATTGTATGGCTTCAGAAGACAATTCATGTTTGAATGTACTATCCATTTAAAAGTCCTTAAGGAATGTGATGTAAAACACAACATGTTATCTCGGTGACAGACCCAGCTTTTTAAAAGAACAAAAAGTCATAGCACTGCTGTAGCCATGCTATCTTAGTTTGGATTGCCTGGACTGATAAGCATAAGTTTAGTGTGTGTCCATTTAAAATGCTGTACGAGTGGCTGTGGGGTTAGTAGGTGAAATAGGTTATACATACAAATCAACAGGTCCCTGTAGTGTATGATAAAATCACAGAAGAGCAAAAGACCAGAGGCCAGATCTGCCCTCAGGGCTCAATAACTCTCCAGTCAGCTTCCACGCTTGGTCCCAAGATGAGGTTTAAATCACATTCTTTGCCATCATTTCTCCAGAAAGCCGATTTACCCGATGGTGGGTTTTTGAAAGCAGACTGCCGTCGTTCACATGTCATCAGAGCGGTTGAAGCACATTCAGACTGAAGTGACGAGAGAGGGAGAGAAGAAGAATGAAAGAATGGAAAAAGGCAGCTCATAATGGGTCACTTTTGAATGCTTGAATAAAGAAGTGATCATTACTCTGTCAAGTAGAAATGGGTTCAGGTAGAGCAGAATTCTCTTTATTCCTTGTGAACAAGTGGAGGAATAAAACAACATATGCAAAGAAAAAGGGTTTTGGTTTTTTATATAGGTCAAGGTACATTATCATTTAAAAGTTTAGGGTCGGTAGTGTTGTGTTTTTCAAATAAAGAGGCCGTCTCCAATTAAATACTGCCCACATTTTTATTAACAATCGTTACTACTTTTATGTTTTTTAATCTTTTTAAAAGAAGTCTTTTATGCTGCATTTATTTGAATATTGTGAAATATTATTACAATTCAAAAGAACAGTTTACTATATATATATATATATATATATATAAACTGCGATCAAGAAACGTCCTATTATCAGTGTATAAAATAATTGTGCTACTTAATATTTTTTTGTGGAAAACTTCATAGAAAACTTTTTTTTCAGCAGTTATATATATAGTATACACACACACACACACACACACACACACACACACACACATATATACATACAGTATATATATATTTTTTAACCACTTACTGTCACTTTTGATCCATTTAATGCATCCTTTAATGTATCCATATATTTTAAAGTGCAATTTATTCCTCTGATGTTGCATAATTCTTCAGAAACCATTCTCAGAAATAAAGGTACAAAAGCTGTCACTGGGGTGGTACCTTTTCAAAAGGTACACTTTTGTACCTATTAGGTTCAAATATGTTCACTTTAAGTACTAATATGTACCTTTAAGGTACCAAAATGGACCCTTTAGCAGTGGTGTATAAAATACCTGAAAGCCATACTCAAGTAAAAGTACAGATACCTTACCAGAAAATGACTTTGGTGGAAGTTGAAGTCACCGTTTAGAATATTACTTGAGTAAAAATCTTAAAGTACGTGATATATATTGTACTTAAGTACGAAAAGTAAAAATACAAGTAAATGCAAAATGGAAAAGAAGCACACACACACATATATATATATATACACACACATATATATATATATATATATATATATATATATATATATATATATATATATATGAAAAATGTTCATACACAGCTTGAGTAGCAAGATTGTATTCAGTTTGAACTCTTTCTTCCATTTTGTATTTTTGGGTATGAATAAGAAGCACTTCACCTGGTACTTAGTGTCTTTCATTCCAACATAAGAAAACATTCTGGAATCTGCATCTGAAAGCATTTAGATGTATTTACACAGTTTAATGTATCTCAGAGGGGACATGGATGCATAAATAGGCCTAATGTTTTGTTTTTAACATAAAACGTTGAATACTGATATTTAAAATAATTTAAGACATGAAAAAAAATATTTGAAATGTGAAATTAAAACCGCCAGTAGGTGACAGCAAGTGACTGTGAGTAGCAAGTAACTGATTCATTCAAACGGCTGATTCATTCAGAAACAAATCACTGAATCATTTTTATCATCGGATTCCTTCAAAAAGCTGATTCATTCAATAAGTAAACACCATTGCTCAGAGAAGCAAAACAGTGCTGTGATCTTTGTTTGGAACTATTTTACGTTGGCAAAATTGAGCAAAAACAAGCAATATTATGTCTAAAATATAAGTCACTTATTGCTTTACTGAACTTGTATAAAATTATTATTAAATGTGTTTTCATGCTTATATCTGCAGAAAAACGGTACTCTTTTTGTGATATATAGATTAAGTTAACTAAATTATATAAATATAAAAAGCATACAGAAGCATTTTTGCCATCTACAATTTAGAATGCCTGGAATTCTGAGTTTTAATAGACTAATAAATCAACGTGCTTGCACTGTGTGTGTGATTTGGTGATATAGCCTACTTGATAATGTCAGATCGAACATCATCACAACACTTTTTTGCAGACGATGCTGTATATCGCACACCCCAGCCTCAACTTGAATGGAAAATGAATCATCAGCGGTTGTGCACATGACTTGTTTGCATGTGACTTGTTTGCACATGAGCAAAGGTGTTTTTAGGAGTCTAACTTACAAGAACCAGACCACTGATTCGTCAAACCTGACTTCTGACTATTTTGTAGTAAGTAACGAATATGCTTCGAGGAAATGTATCGGAGTAAAAGTAGGCCTATACAGTTTAATTAGGAAACGTAGTTGAGTAAAAGTAAAAGTTGGCTGAAATATAAAAACTCAAGTAAAGTACAGATACACCCAAAAAATACTTAAGTACTGTAACGAAGTATTATTATTCGTTACAGTACACCGCTGCCCAGGTACAAATCGTTGCAAAGCAGCTTCATAGAAAATGTAAGTTTCTATTTTAAAGTTTCCACATTATATTCAGTAGTAGCTTATATCAGTGGTGACTATGTCAAGTTGATGTCCATATGGCAGAAATGTACAGTAAAATTCATGCAGTTAGTTAATGACAGATGATGAACACTATTAATGGCAATAATTATATTGATTACATTTGATTATAATGATTATATTTTATCAATTTAATGCATCCTTGAATAAATGAATAACATTTGATATAACAGCTAAACCAGCCTAAAGAAATTTGTTGGTCTTTGCTGGCTTAAGCAGGTTTAGTTGGAGTTTAGCTGATTGCCCTAACCATCTTCTGGAAAGCCTGTCCAACACCTTAGGCTGGTTTAAGCTCTATTTCCAAAGGATCCTCTTTCCCCTCATTTCCAAATAATTTTGCTGATATAAATACATAAACAGAAAACTGTTATTTGTATAATTTGGACTGAAATTAAGGAACATATGAAATATAAGAAATTATTTTGATGGACAAGAAACATATTAATTTTTTTTTTCTTTTTTTTCTTGTTACTGACCTTTTTCATTGGCTTGTTAACTTCTTGTGATTCTGCTCAAGGCTTCATAGAAGACGGAATATCAAACAGAAGGTAATTGGCTGGAGCAAAAAAGTTTCTTTAGCAAAACACCTAATCAATATCCAAGATTTACTAGTAGTGAAAAGGTCAATGATTTAGTTTAAATAAGCAAGTTACTCATCAATCCGACTGATTTTTTTTTATACCAGTCTAAAATGTAATCTCAGCTATAAAAAGCATCAACACTAGCAGTCTTACTGTTAAAGTCATACTATATTAATGATTTAATGTACTAGTGCGACTGATTTTCAAGCTGATCATCAAATTCGATTGGTTTCTAAGTCATTGATTTTTAAAAACATCCCAAAATGAACAACCTCAGCATCAAAACAAATCTGCTCTGAATGCAATGTCCAAGTTACCAACGGAACATTTTTCTTTAATGCTATTTAATGAATTGAAAGTCAGAGTTTTAATGAAGGAATGGGATACTTGACAACAGGGAGGTTTGTATAATTCATAAGGCCTGAGCTGTTGGATGATCTGTTTTCTTTGAGGTGGCATGTGTACTCCGTCATTTAAAAATTCTTTGGAAAGTGAGTCATTGGAAAGCAACCTCATCATTCCTCTCTGTGAAGTCTATCCTTTATTTTTTTGAGCCTATTTCTCAGGCAATCAAGGAGATGTTTCACTGAACAATTTAATGAGATCATTATCTCACAGCCCTTTGTCTTTTTTTAAACTTCTCTAACATCTTTAGGAATAAAGTAGTTTTGGTTGAGGATACGTCAAGGTTAATTTAATTGTTACGGCTCTTCAAGACCATTTCTTGGCTATTGCCAATGATTTCTTTGCATTTTGTGTGTGTTTTTATCATGGACTACATACTTGGTCGAATTGAAAGTCATGTCTCGATTCTTGACAGAACGAAACAAGGGTTAGCCATGGTTTCATTCCCAACAGTGCTTTTAACATCGCTGTAAGAACGTCTAAAAAGTCGATGTTGCAAGCATCGAGCAAAAGAGTCAGTTCTGGTTCAGATGATCCAGACTTCACTGGTTTTGGTAGGGAAATCAAATGTTTTGTGTTCCAAGCATGGCTCGCTCTTAAAAGGTGAATGAGAGCGTGCCAATCTAGGTTTCTTTTTTCCTCTAAGGAGACTTTCCCACCAACTGAAGCGCTATTGTTTTCTGATGCAATCTTTAGTAAGAATGCTTACATGCTTCAGGCTCTCTCTGAATTCTGACTCAAGAACTGGAGCACATGGACGTCTGATTCTACATTCCAGTCTTGTATTTTGTGCAACTTTGAGCAGGGTGGACCAGATCCTTTCTACCATAATGTTCAAAGTGAATATCAGCTGGGTGTTCCTCTTTTACATCAACAAAAGCTCCTCAATGATGGCCCTCCTGTGGATTGGCTGAGGAACCTAGAGTGTCGCTTCATGGAGTAATAAAAAGGTCCTAGTGTTATGAAATTGCAAATATTGCCCTTTGAGTGTTACAACATCTCTTTGTGATGACAGACCCTGTGGTGTGAAATGCTTTTTAAAATAGTTTTAGATGCAGTAGCACATTTCTCTTTTTTATGACCTCATATGATCTGAGAGACTACATGAAATATATACATTATAAATAAAATATATAAAAATTATGGTCCCACTTTATATTAGGTGGCCTTAACTACTGTGCACTTACATTTAAATTAATAATTTGGTACAATGCACTTATCGTGTACATACATGTTTTTACATTGTACTTATATTTTTAAAAATACTTATATGTAGTTACATCTGTAATTAATTTCTGTAATTACATTTATAATTACACTGTTGACCCATCCCTTACACCTTAACCCACCCTTAAACCTACCCAAACCACCTAATCTGTCCCTAACCTTACCTGTATCCCAAACACAGCAAAAGTGTTTTGCAATACAATATGACCACAATAAGTACATTGTACTTATTTTTTTGATGCAAGTACATAGTAGTTAAGGCCACCTAATGTAAAGTGTGACCAAAATTATTAAATAATTAATTAAATAGTGAGCAGTTACAAGAAATCTAATCACAATCCAACCTAAAATCATGAATATATACAGTGGGTATGGAAAGTATTCAGACCCCCTTAAATTTTTCACTCTTTGTTATATTGCAGCCATTTGCTAAAATCATTTAAGTTAATTTTTTTTCCTCATTAATGTACACACAGCACCCTATATTGACAGAAAAACAAAGAATTAATGACATTTTTGCAGATTTATTAAAAAAGAAAAACTTAAATATCACATGGTCCTAAGTATTCAGACCCTTTGCTCAGTATTTAGTAGAAGCACCCTTTTGATCTAATACAGCCATGAGTCTTTTTGGGAAAGATGCAAGAAGTTTTTCACACCTGGATTTGGGGATCCTCTGCCATTCCTCCTTGCAGATCCTCTCCAGTTCTGTCAGGTTGGATGGTAAACGTTGGTGGACAGCCATTTTTAGGTCTCTCCAGAGATGCTCAATTGGGTTTAAGTCAGGGCTCTGGCTGGGCCATTCAAGAACAGTCACGGAGTTGTTGTGAAGCCACTCCTTCGTTATTTTAGCTGTGTGCTTAGGGTCATTGTCTTGTTGGAAGGTAAACCTTCGGCCCGGTCTGAGGTCCTGAGCACTCTGGAGAAGGTTTTCGTCCAGGATATCCCTGTACTTGGCCGTTTTCATCTTTCTCTCGATTGCAACCAGTCGTCCTGTCCCTGCAGCTGAAAAACACCCCCACAGCATGATGCTGCCACCACCATGCTTCACTGTTGGGACTGTATTGGACAGGTGATGAGCAGTGCCTGGTTTTCTCCACACATACCGCTTAGAATTAAGGCCAAAAAGTTCTATCTTGGTCTCATCAGACCAGAGAATCTTATTCAGGTGTTTTTTAGCAAACTCCATGAGGGCTTTCATGTGTCTTGCACTGAGGAGAGGCTTCCGTCGGGCCACTCTGCCATAAAGCCCCGACTGGTGGAGGGCTGCAGTGATGGTTGACTTTCTACAACTTTCTCCCATCTCCCGACTGCATCTCTGGAGCTCAGCCACAGTGATCTTTGGGTTCTTCTTTACCTCTCTCACCAAGGCTCTTCTCCCCTATTACGTCCGCTAGGGGTAAGACGCAATAAATAAATAAAAAGGAACCAAAAGACTTCCGGCAGGCCGTAAGACCAAAAAGAACCCAAACAAAATCACAATAAATAAGGTAAATTTATTGTAAGTTACAAAAGGGGAAAACCACCAATAATTAGTAGCCCTCCTTAAGGGACCCACGGTCCAACCAAAGATAACATTTAAACAATACAATATCGAAGAAAATAAATAAAGAGAGAAAACAAGAAGGAATCAAATGGTATTTTTCGTCAGAGAGACCCAAGGCCAAAATAACAAACAAAACCAAGCTAATAAAGTAAAACAACAATATAAATAACCTACCACAAAGAAAAGAAAAATAAATACAATCAACCTAACCTAACTACTCTTAACATGAACATCATAAAAAGGAGATCTAAACAAAAAGGCAGGTCTCTCCTACATTTCTACCATATTCCAAACTAAACCAACGATCAAATGAAACACTCAACAAAACACAATTTTGGTCTGGCAGCTAGCAGGAAGCCTGGAGCAGTGCGACCGGCCCGAAGTCACACCGCCAGCTGGTCACCCAATTACCACTGATAGGCGGCAACACTCAGCAAATCAGCGGCGATCTGAAACTCAAAAAGAAAACATCCAGCAGAATACAAATTATATAAAAAAAACAAACATCATAACGTAACACCCCCACCGCTAAAAATCAACCCTAGGTTGATTAATCAGGTTAAACCGCACGAGATAAAGTATCAGCCAAAACGTTCCCTGTTCCTTTCTTGTAGCGAATTTCTAGATTAAACTATTGTATAATTAGTGCCCAACGCATAATGCGTTGATTAGAGTTACGCATTCGAGACAGAAAAACCAAGGGGTTATGATCTGTAAATACTACAAGAGGTAATGAACTTGACCCCACATACACTTCAAAATATTGTAACGCAAGCAGCAACGCCAAAGCTTCTTTCTCAATTGTGCTATAATTCAACTGATGCTTCAAAAATTTTCGCGAGAAGTAGCACACAGGGTGATCAATTCCATGCACGTCCTCCTGTAGGAGAACGGCACCAGCGCCAGTAGTGCTAGCATCCACTTCCAGCTTGAACGACGTCGAAAAATTAGGAGCAGAGAGTACTGGCGTACTACACAATAGTGATTTAACAGACTCAAAAGCTCGTTGACATTCATCAGACCACACATAGTCTCGGTGTTGACAAAGCAAGTTCGTCAAAGGTAACACCACATCAGAGAAATTTTTGCAGAATCCTCGATAATAACCAGCCATACCGAGGAAACGTCTCAGCTGTCGTTTAGTCGTCAGGACAGGAAACTGTACAATAGCCTGCACTTTAGCAGCAATAGGACGAACTTCACCCTGACCGACCTGCTTGCCTAAATACGTAACGGTAGCCCTTCCGAACTCGCATTTCGCGAGATTCAGTGTCAGCGAAAAGACTCGCAGACGGTCAAACACCATGCAAAGGGTTTTTAAATGTTCGTTCCATTCAGAAGAGTACACTACAATGTCGTCTAAATACGCGTCACAGTTAGGAATGCCTGCCAGCACCCTATTCATCAGACGCTGAAACGTAGCTGGGGCGTTTCGTAATCCGAACACCATGACGGTGTACTGTAGCAAGTTATCAGGAGTAACAAAAGCGGAGATTTCCACTGCATGAGAAGTCAAGGGCACCTGCCAATATCCCTTGAGTAAATCGAGACAAAAGTAGCTGACCCCACCCGGTCAACACAATCCTCCATACGAGGCAGAGGGAAGGAATCGGCCTTCGTAATCACATTGACTTTTCTATAATCAGTGCAGAAACGGGCAGTACCATCACTTTTCGGAACGATAATGCAGGAGGGACTCCAAGCATTAACGCTCGGAACAGCCAACCTGTTTCAAGCATGTACTTCACCTCATCCCGCATTATCTGACATTTAGTCGGGTTCACTCTATAAGCGTGCTGCTTAATTGGTGGATGGTCTCCCACATCGATGTCATGACACACTGCAGTCGTTCTAGTGGGTACATCAGAGAACAAAGTCAAATATGTTTGGATTAACTGACAAATATCTGTTCGGGGGGCTTTGGACAGATATAACAGATGGGACTTCAAATCCTTAAGAATCTCAGAGTTTTGCAAACGAGCACCAGTAACAGAACCACTTTGCATGGTTAGCCCATCTGTTTCAGGGTCGTCAGGAACAGGTGCAGAAACAACAGACACAGGTACAGCTAGGGCAACAGAACATTTCATTTCACGGTCACGCGGAACATATAACTTCAGCATATTTATGTGACAGACACGAGTTTTCCTCTTACGGTCAGATGTACGTATTACATAATTGGTTTCACTAAGTTTGGCATCAATCACATACGGCCCAGAGAACTTCGCCTGCAAGGCTGATCCGGAAACAGGAAGCAACATCAAAACCATGTCGCCCTGTTTGAATGAACGTGCAACAGCCTTTTTGTCAAATCGGGTTTTCATCTTTACTTGAACAGATGCCATAGAAGCACGAGCCAATTCGCACACACGAAATGAACTAACATAGTCCAAAATATTGGTGACAAGATTGGATTCACAACCAATAATTTTTTCTTTCAACAACTTCAACGGCTCCCTTACCGTGTGACCGAAAACTAATTCAGCAGGGCTGAATCCGAGAGACTCTTGCTGAGTTCCACGCACAGCAAACAACAATAGGGGTAAACCCTCATCCTATTCTTTTTCCGGTTGAGCACAAGAAGTATGCAACATTGACTTCCAACAACCGTTCCAACGCGCCCTGTGATTCCGGATGATATGCGCTAGAGACTTCATGTTTTATATTGAGCTGTGATAACACTTGTTTAAATAACCGAGACATAAAATTTGTGCCCTGGTTGGTCTGCACAACCTTTGGCAAACCAAAGGTAGAAAAGAATTTCGTTAAAGATTGCAGAACTCCCTTAGTTTTTACGGTGCGTAGCGGCACAGCTTCTGGGAAACAAGTATTAGAGCACATCATAGTCAATATGAACTTATATCCGGACTTAGTCCATGGCAAAGGACCAACACAGTCTAGTATCACCCGCTCAAACGGCTCACCAACAACAGGAATGGGGCAAAGAGGCGCTGGAGAAATCGACTGATTTGGCTTGCCCACAATCTGACAAGTATGGCACGACCGGCAATATCTCACAACATCGGATCTTAAACCAGGCCAAAAAAAATGACATAAGATGCGGTAATATGTTTTTGTGATGCCCAAATGGCCTGAAAAACTTTGATCGTGAGCTAACATCAACACGTGAGAGCGAAATTGAGTGGGCACGACTATCTGATAAACTGCATCAGCTTCACATTCCGAAGTCGCTGGCGTTCTTTTCCGCATTAACAACCCATCATCCAAAAAATAAGCAACAGGTTTCTCAAACACATCTTCCTTTTTCACAACAGCAGTTCGGCAACGGGCTAGAGAATTGTCATGTTTTTGTGCACTCGCTAAAGTGACTCTACCAATAGTCAAAGACAGATCAATTTCAGCACTAGGTATGGTGCACAGTGACTCAGAGCGCCCGCGTTCTACCTTTTCAGGGAACTCTTGGCAAACATCAGCGCTGTCAGGGGAAGCTAGGAAGCTGTCTGAGAGGTCAACCACGTCAGTATATTTACGTGACTGCGCTCGCGTGACCGCACATACAGGAAATACAGAAGTTAGGTTCGAAACTGACTCTACAACATTTTGGGGTTCAAAAAACGGAAGCTCAACTACTTCAGGAAATGGCAGTACCTTCTCACCTGCCAGATCGTTACCGAGAATCAAATCAACTCCTTTAATAGGCAGTTGCGAACGAACAGCGATTTTAACAAATCCGGAAATGAGATTGGATCGAATATTTACGTAATGTAAAGGAACTCTGACTATTCCTAATTCAATCCCTTGAACCAGCACATCAGAACCACAATACGAATCCCTAGTAAACGGTAAGACACTACCAAGCACAAAAGATTGGGCCGACCCAGTATCTTGGAGAATGCGAAGGGGAATTTTATCTCTCTCCTGTCCAGTAAGAAAAACTGCTCCGCTAAAAACTAACGGGTCATATCCAGAATCAATTCCTTGTTCCTCAAAACTAACTGGCGGACTCGTAACATGAGCAAATCCAACACTCTTCGGCGCCTGCTGTCTCGAAGACGGGTTTTTCCTTTTCAAAACTGGACATCCAGCGATGAGGTGACCAACCTCGTGACAATATAAACACTCACGTGATTCAGCTTGATTTGGTATCATAGTTTTTACGGTTTTTGAGTTTTTTTCAGCTCCAACTTGAGAAGATTCAAGGTGCACCGATGCAACAAAAACATTTTTATGGGTCAACACAAATTTGTCAGCTGAAACAGCAGCTTGCGCAAGCGTTTTTACTTTTTGCTCATTTAAATGTACCACAATCTTGTCTGGCATTGTGTTCTTAAAATCTTCCAATAACACAAGTTCACGGAGTTGCTCGAAGTCATTTACCTTGCTGGACTGACACCATTTATCAAAAAGAGTTCCCTTCTCACGGGCAAACTCAACGAAAGTCTGGTTGGCGGTTTTTAAATGACCACGGAATTTTTGACGATAAGCTTCGGGGACAAGCTCATAAGCTCTAAGAACCGAGGCCTTCAAAATATCATAGTCTAAACTATCCTCGATGGACAAAGCTGCGGAAACTTCCTGAGCTTTACCTGTCAGTCTGCATTGCAACAAGAGTGCCCATATCTCTCTTGGCCAATGCAAAGCGACAGCTATCCGCTCAAACGCACTGAAATAAGAATCAATCTCAGTTTTCCTAAAAATAGGAACCAAACGAATCTGCCTGCTGATATCAACCTCATCCGTACCTGGAGAATGTGGAGCAGGAGAAACCACAGGAGGAACACTAGGTACAGACGCTATCGGGGCTTGTAATCCACTCACCGGTCTAGCTGAAACGCGACTAGACTCAAGTTCACACTGCCTGACACGTAGCAGCTGTGTATCATGTTCTTGCTGTTTAACTCGCAAATCAAGCTCTTTAAGTCGTATCGCCAATTTCAAATCTGCAGTGTTTAGACCTACCAGTGGATTCGGATCTACCGTCGGAAATTGAGCTGAAGCCTCTGCTCCATCTCCATCTGTCACAACAACAGCGTCGACATCCCTGGACTTCGGTTCCCTTATTAAAACCCCCGTCGCCACTAAATTCTCCTGCACCACATCTCTTATTGCCTGTTTAGTGTCCGCCTTAGATATGGTTATATCATAATAACCTGCGACAAGGATTAAATCAGATTTACGACACGTATTTAACGCCTCTACAGTAGGAGATTGTTTAAATTCCTTGATACTAAACTCCATAGTTACACTATTACTCCCCCTTTCACAAGTAAAAACCGCCAACTAAACTACAAAATTCTCACCAACAAGGTAAATCATACTTACGAATGAATTGGATGAAATGAAACGGTCAAACGGACGAGCCCCCATTTTATTACGCCCGCTAGGGGTAAGACGCAATAAATAAATAAAAAGGAACCAAAAGACTTCGGCAGGCCGTCAGACCCCAAAGAACCCAAACAAAATCACAATAAATAAAGTAAATTTATTGTAAGTTACAAAAGGGGAAAACCACCAATAATTAGTAGCCCTCCTTAAGGGACCCACGGTCCAACCAAAGATAACATTTAAACAATACAATATCGAAGAAAATAAATAAAGAGAGAAAACAAGAAGGAATCAAATGGTATTTTTCGTCAGAGAGACCCAAGGCCAAAATAACAAACAAAACCAAGCTAATAAAGTAAAACAACAATATAAATAACCTACCACAAAGAAAAGAAAAATAAATACAATCAACCTAACCTAACTACTCTTAACATAAACATCATAAAAAGGAGATCTAAACAAAAAGGCAGGTCTCTCCTACATTTCTACCATATTCCAAACTAAACCAACGATCAAATGAAACACTCAACAAAACACAATTTTGGTCTGGCAGCTAGCAGGAAGCCTGGAGCAGTGCGACCGGCCCGAAGTCACACCGAACACCTTCTGATGAATGGAAGAGGCATTTTAAAGGAAACCGCCAGCTGGTCACCCAATTACCACTGATAGGCGGCAACACTCAGCAAATCAGCGGCGATCTGAAACTCAAAAAGAAAACATCCAGCAGAATACAAATTATATAAAAAAACAAACATCATAACGTAACACCCTCGATAGCTCAGTTTGGCCAGATGGCCAGCTCTAGGAAGGGTTCTGGTCGTCCCAAACGTCTTCCATTTAAAGATTATGGAGGCCACTGTGCTCTTAGGAACCTTAAGTGCAGCAGAAATTTTTTTGTAACCTTGGTCAGATCTGTGCCTTGCCACAATTCTGTCTCTGAGCTCTTCAGGCAGTTCCTTTGACCTCATGATTCTCATTTGCTCTGACATGCACTGTGAGCTGTAAGGTCTTATATAGACAGATGTGTGGCTTTCCTAATCAAGGCCAATCAGTATAATCAAACACAGCTGGACTCAAATGAAGGTGTAGAACCATCATATATGAGTGTCACAGCAAAGGGTCTGAATACTTAGGACCATGTGATATTTCAGTTTTTTTTTATAAATCTGCAAAAATGTCAACAATCCTGTGTTTTTCTGTCAATATGGGGTGCTGTGTGTACATTAATGAGGAATGAATTAATGATTTTAGCAAATGGCTGCAATATAACGAAGAGTGAAAAATTTAAGGGGTCTGAATACTTTCCGTACCCACTGTATATATATATATATATATATATATATATATATATATATATATATATATATATATATATATACACAGTTGTGCTCATAAGTTTAAATATAAAAACAGTCGTGGATCATCCAGCAAATGACACATAGTGTTAAGATTCAAGGGTATATGTAAACTTTTGAATGGGGTCATTTTTATATATGTAAACATCTGCTATGTGAAATAGCTTATTCAGGACAGTACTAAATAAAAAATAACATGCAATTTTCATGATCACTCTTATTTTGTTTCAATTATTAACATTTTTGCACATTCTGCAAGGGGTATATATAAATCACATATTTGATATAAATCGCAATAATCCACACTTACACATTGAAAAATTATTAACAACATAAAGTGTCAGAGGTGGGTGTCGATATCTGTCAGTGTAAATTGTACAAACACTGTATTAATTATATATTAATTTGGCAATAATATGTTCTTTTTTGGATAAAGATAAAATAATAAATCTTCTTTTACTTTAAAGAGAAGATACTCATTTGATTTGTGCCATTTAAATATCCTTTTATCACTGATGAAGAGGCAGTGCTCTGCTAAGAGCTAATTAGGAATTAATGATATATGCATACTCAATTAAAAGACGTGGTGAATGACTTCAAGGGGACACAAAGACGAGACACACAGCTCTTATCTGGAGTTGGTTTTCTGAGTTCAGAAACCATTGCAGTGTCTTTCTATCCGTGTAGTCACTCTTTACAAAAACATATATGTTGATGAGATGCTTAATTAGGTAGGGAACATCCAAAAACCACACAGCGGATTCACTGAACAGTTTCTTTAGTGTGCAGTATTTCATCTAAATTCCTGTATCTTATTCACTAAATCACAACAATCCAGTTCTATGAGGCATGTGCTTGAGATACCACTTTAGATTTTGTGATTGTTATTATCACTAATGTATGCAAACTATAACAGGGCGAACGAGACATGAGGCATACGGATCCATAAGCAAAGCTTTAGTTACAGACATGGTCATACACAGGCAGGGTCGAGCATCAGCAAACAGATATGTATAAGGGAAGACAAAGAGTATTCCTAGGGCTGGCATTGGTCATCGATCGGCGAACAAAATCCAGAGGGCTTGACAACAGGGCTAATCCAGAAACATGAACAATAGTAGACGAGGTACAAACAGAGTCCGAACGGGCGAAACAAGGGTTAATCCAAGAAACACAGGCAGGAATCAGGAAACAAGGCAACACAAAAAGATAAGACTAACTAGAACTGGAAACTAGACTCAGTAAAGCAGCTATCACTAGGTGAGTGATAAATGCAGAACAATACTAGAGACTAAACAGAAAAACGGAATTGCTCAGTAAGGCAGCTAACACTAGGAGAGTGCTAAACGCTAGAACAATACTCGGCAATCTGAAAGAGGAAGTCCAAGGCTTATAAAGCGTGTCTGAATGGATTCAGCTGTGTGTGTGCAATCAGTGCAATGGATCATGGGAACTGTAGTCCGGAGTGACATGTAAAAGTCTGTGTAGTGTGAGAGTCAATGTAAAGAGAAGACGACATCTGGTGGTGAACAGACGGAAGGCTACGGACTGGATTCATAACACAAATAGTGTTTTCAGTGGGTAGAACTGAAAACAGTTCTTTTTTTTTTTTTTTTAAAGCAAAATCCTCCCATTATGTTGATCCTGACACTGCAACTGATGTATTTAAAGACCCAAATGTAAAATGAAGCCAATTACACAGTAAGGAGGATCGTATTCATCATTCATTCTTGATAAATCAGGAACACATGGTCAGCCACACCTCATTAAGTGACTGTGCCATGGACAAGGGCCAAATCACAATAACAAGCAGATGTCTATGGCAGTACAAATAACCAATCATTGAGCGGACAGCATAATATAGCAAACATCTCAGAGAATATGATAGATAATGTACATGTTTAAATAAATAAATAAATAATGGAATCATATAAAAAAATACATGTAGGGAAAACCTATGGAATAATTGTGACAAGGAATTAAAAATGTGTAGTTTACTTTGTAAATTCAAGAAAATGTTTAAAAATAAGTTGATAAACATTATGAATAATTTGTGTAAGTAACATACAAACTATTGCATGTCTGAAATGTGTCCTTTTGTACTTATGTACACACATTTTGGTAAATATTTCTATGAGGAAGCTGTTTCTATTTTTTACAAATCAAATCTCGTGAGAAAAGTGTCCCTCATTAGATAAATACTTTAAAATTGCTGGCAAAATAAGTAAAGGCTTTGGCCTACACTTTTTATTTTGTTTGTTTTTTTTGGTCATTATGTATCTTTTTAATTCATTATGAAAAATTGTCTGTGAGGACCGAAATAAAATTTGTTGAACTTGAAATAAATAGCTAACTGCATTGACGTTTACCATTTAAAAGTTCAGTAAGAGGGTCAGTAAGATTTGACTGATTGATTGACCAACTGAAAAAATGTATACTTTTATTCAGCAACACTCTTAAAAGTAAAGATTCCAAAAGGGGGTTTTCACAGCGATGCAATTGAAGAACCAGTTTTGGTTCCCCAAAGAACCATTCAGTGAACAGTTCTTTAAAGAACCATATTTTTTTCTTAGTGTGAAGAACATTTTAATTACCTAAAGAACCTTTTTCCACTGTAAAGAACCTTTTGTGGAATGAAAAAGCTCCATGGATGGTAAAGGTTCTTTGTGGAAACACTAATGCCAATAAAGAACCTTGTGTCAAAAGTGACAGTAAAGACTTATAATGTCACAAAAAAAAAAATGTTAAAATGCTGCTAACAGTTTTTTTTTTTTTTTTAACATTGATGATAATAAGAAATTGTTGCCCATGAAATCAGCATATTAGAATGATTTCCGAAGGATCATGTGACACTGAAGACTGGAGTAATGGCTGCTGAAATTTCAGCTTTATTATCATAGGAACAAATTCTATTTTAAAATATTAAATGCAAACAGTTGTTTTAAATTGTAATAATATTGCATAATTTTACTGTTTTTACTGTATATTCGATCAAATAAATGCAGACTTGGTGAGCATGAGAGACTTCTTTCAAAAACATTAAAGAATCATATTGACCCCAAACATCTGAACGCAACTGTATATAGAAGTGCCAAAATAATGATACATTTTCTTTTTTTTTTTTTTTTTTGAATGAACTATCCCATTTAAGTTGGGAGCATTAATACTTAAAATTATTCCTCCCTCTTCCAATACTGTAGAGGAATCTCTGTATCTTTACAGCGCCCTAAATGCAGTTTCCCTTCTTCATAACTATAGTGCAATAACTTGTCTCATTAACAATTGATGACTGCATGCTATAGACAAACTAAGGACATTTCCACTCTTTGAGGTATTGTTTAGCACTCCTACATATACAGCCGCATCTCTCTTAAACCCATTTAAGCGGCCATTCCCTGAGGTTATCCACACCATCATCTGACACTGAAGGGAATGACCCGTCCAAGAGAACCAGAGGCTTGGTCATAAAACACCAAACGTAGCTCTAGTAACAAGCCCGCGCGTGTCAGGATCAAGCAACGTAACAACCCAAGTACATAAAATATTAACACCAATGTATGGTATTGAAATCCAAAAGGCTCGTCATTTGTAGCTTAATTAGTTATTAGCACCAGAATGCTTGCCGGGATGTTTGGCATGAATAATAGAAGACAGTTTGAAGGTCATTAAAAGCAAGGCAGTTCTCTGTCGAGCAGGGGGAAAGCAGTTTGAATTGCCAAATGCTGCAGATTAACAATGCCATTGCTCGGCTCCCCGCGCTCAAGCGACCAGTAAAGGCAAGGTGGGGGTAATTTGTCAAGTGCTCTAGCGGGGCCATCTGTGCTACAGACTGACAAATGTCCCCCTTATTTGTCATAAGGACACATGTCGTACAAGCGCTGAATTAATTCCCCTTTTACAATACATTTATTTGTCACCCAGGTATTTAACCGGATTGTGTCTTGCATTGCTCACGCTGTATTACTGGGGTTTGACAGGACAACAGGCGGCTACGCCCCGGCAACCTGGAATCCAGTGACTGTGGTAAAAAAAAGTGAAGAAAAGCACACTCAGCATTAAGCGCGATTGTGTAAATCAAGATACGGCAATTTTGAAAAGCAGCCACCCCGTTTTTCTCGGTTTCAGAAGAGCTGTAATGCGTGCATGTGATGAAATCTCCCTGTTGTTTGCGCTGGATTCTTCCATCTCGACAGTACACCCTTGAGAGCTGACGGCTTTGTTGTTGCTAGTCTATTTCATCTCTTCCTAAGCAGGTGTCGTGCAAATAACGCCATTTGGTAAATATGATGGAGTGCCATTAGAGCAGGTCAAGGCCAGTAATCTTCTAATATTATCCCAGGCAATATGGCGGCTTCCTAGTGAACCCTCTCAGTCCGTGGCCCCTTCACCTGATAAAAACACACGATAGAAATTTATTTGAAGAGGCCTTTCTTGGAGAGGGCAGCGTTTCCAGCTTAATCATATGAAGGAGGAACATGACAAGCTGTGTGCTGTATTATTGCCTTTCTTTATCTATCGCATTTCATGACAGGGACGCTTCTGACACTGTGTCCTAACCAGGCATGACACAATAAGTTTCTATGGATGACCGATTTGTCTCCTGCACGATGAGACTATATATGAAGAGTTCATTTGCAAAAACCAATAAACGCCACTTTATAAAAAAAAAACGGTATTGTCCACTTTCAAGGCATCGCAAGTTCACGTTTTACTGCAGAAGCCGGCAAGCACCCTTGTTGTTTGTGAACAGAAGCCGATAAGTCCATTTTAGCGAATCAGAGCGCTGTATTCAGGTCAGATGACAAGGCTGCTTTCACTTTGAAAAGCTGGCTAAAAGAGATCGAGGATGGATAATTTCGACGAACTTGATGAACCTGTGACATCTTCTTCACGGCGTAAAAGGAAAATAAAAGCTGAAACGTTTTCACGGAGCCTTGCAAAAACAGCGCGTTACAATGGTGAGGAAAAGCCCGTGTATTAATTGCGTGTAATCACATCCACAGTTTACGATCACAACAACAACATTTGTCAGGCATTGTCATCTGAAGAGATTACAGAGATTAAACATGAAACATGAAATGTGGAGTTATCTGCTTTTGTCAAAAAAGGACTGTTGGAGTTATCTGCTTTTGCTATAAAACAAACTTTTAATATGTAAAAAAAAAAAAAACAACCCAACCGCAGTTTGATTGATATTACTTGGAATGCGCAATAAAAAATGTGATTTCTGAAAAATAAATGAACTCTTCATATGTTCTTGGCTGAAATTCTCACATTTTTGGACCAATGAGATTTCAAGCTGGGCGGGGCTACCTAGAACAAACAATACCTTGATCTGCAGAACAAATAATTGTTTTTTTTTTTTTCTTCAATGTGTACAAGAAACCAAATACTTAAATCATGTAGTCTTAATAGGTGTTGCTTCATAATTGAAAGCATAGTTAAAGGGATAATTCACCCAACAATGAAAATTCTGTCATTAATTACTCACCCTCATTTCGTCTTCACCCGTAATTGTTTGGTGATCCGATTCTCCGACCTCTCGCTCCACTTTCATCATGGATATAGAGGCCTTTCTGCCATATCGGACGAAACAATAACATGAAATCAATAAGATGCCCATCACGAAAACTAATAGCAGAGTTAGGTAAGAATCTTGTATTGCAGTTTTCTCGATTGTTAATTTAGTATAACTGATTTTAGTTGGCCCATTTTCCCAAACCATTAATTCAGTTCTCAAAACAAAGAAACATTTCTCAAAAAGTTTAACAATGAGTAAGTTAAACATTAGGCAGCAAAACTGATGCACCAATCAGAATCTCTGCATCCTAACAACGGAGAGAAGAGAGAGCTGAACGAATAATATACATGGGTTTTATACTTACACATTCAGTATAATTACAGTACAGTACCAGTACATGATGGAAATTTCACTCTTCTATGTGTACAGTAAACTGTAGCACGTTGTACACCTTCAAACGTGTGACTGTCAAATTTTATCTGTAACCATTTTTTATGTGTACTGCATGTTTGCAGAACTGAGAAATGACTGCCTAGAGATATAGTCTTGTGTCAGGAGACCAGGAAACTGCTATAGTACTGTACACTGTAATGAAATTTGACCAAATGTGCAGAGGATGCTGAATTTACTTTTTTTTTTGTACTATACTGTACTGTATTGTGGTGCATACCAAGTTCATATACAACTTTATGTTGTATACTGTAATAGACATTGAGCTGCAAAAATAATTCCTGAATCCTAAAAAGAGCTTTTTGTTAAGTGTTTTTGATCTCATGAGTGTTCACTGGGCAGGAAAGTCATCTGTGTATTTGAATTGTAAGCATTTAAGAATACCTGTAATAACTAGATTGAAAAGTTTGAAAGACAAAGTTATGCTGGCTTGTCTTAAAGTTTTTTATATTGTGTATTGACTTGGTGCCATGATGGATATTGAAATGTTATTTATTTTTTCATTTTAAACAGTATAGATGATTACTTAATGGTAATGCAATATTTGTGAATACAGCTGTTCACGTCAAACAATAAATCCCCAAAAACTATGCATGCTTGCTTTGGTGTTGCCACCCCTCATAGACCCCATGCCACCCCTTTTCCACCCTAAAAATTATTTTCCAGATCCGCCCCTGGGTGAGAGGGAGGGTTATTGAGGTGAATGTGTTGAGACACTGAACTACTGACACACTACTAAGAAATGTAAAGTTACTCTTGTCATTACTTTTAGTTAGTTATTCACCGACAAATGTTTCAATATTTATGATTCAATATTTTGCGGATTAGGTGTGGCTCAATCCAGGAATGCTGACTAGACGGCCAATCAAAAACCAATGTGCTGCAAAATTATTCTGAAATAGAACTATATTTGGGCCAGATTGAAATCAATTATGGATATTGCAGAAATGGTGGTGAGAGCAATTTCAAACAAGCATGTGAATATAATCAGACATGTTGAATTGTTGTAAATCCATATGGCGGAAGTTTACAGGTTGTTTACAAAGACAGTCATCCAATATGAATCTTAATCTTCACTTTCTCCAATTTCAGAGTCTGATGAATTAGAATAAATAATATATTTTATATTGAAATGAATTACATTGGTTAAATTTGAATTAATAAATTAGATCACTGGCCCATCTAAAAATTAGACTTACAGAGAGATTTCCATTGCAACAATATTTATAAAGGGCTATTTGCTCTTGTGAAGCATTGCTGACAGACATGGTTGAGTCTCTGACCTATCAGGAAATATGGTGAGATTATTTTTGTGATATTGTTGTAATTTATGACCTTTGCAGTGCCGCAATATCAGAGGACAGGATGAAATAAAGAGCTTAGTTTACGATCGAACAAATCAAGAATAAAGCCTAGAAACAATTTGAACTTTAATAACCAATGTACAGGCATCTGTCTTTATCTCCCTGTTTATTGATGTTTTAGATTTAACTATATGCTATTATTTTAGGATTTGAAGGAACTTTCTATTAAACCATGCACCATGAAAGTATACAGTAGACTTAAATCTTGTCATTTGGACCAGTTTTATGGTGCTTTTTTGTGTAATTTTGTCCTTCTTCACTTTCATTATATTAATATAAGTGGCCACCTTTGGTCATCTTTGGCATTTCAAGTCATACAGGTTTGGAACAAAATGACGGTGAATAAATGATGACATGTTTTTAATTTTGCATGAAATATCCGTTTAATGACTAGCAAATACTGCAATAGTGTAAATATTTCAGACATATTTTTCTATCAGTCTGTGGTGTATGTCTTTTTCGCCATCATAAAGATTTATTCTTGTGTGGGCCATGCCTTTGGGCCTTATTAAATCAAAATGTAAACTCACTCTCCTCTAACAAACAGCAGAGAAAATGCCACTGGCCAGCTCCCTGCGGGGTTGCACTCAGATTACTCTGACAAGTTAACTACCCTATGAGCTTCCACTTCTCTTCTTTTATTTAGTTAGGTGATGGAATACTCTACATCTCTCCAATATTGCGGAGGTGAAGAGCAGGGTATCACCCCCTCGCCTTTATTGTGTTTACATTGCAGGCACTATAATGGGTATTGTATGATTATATTGTAATGTGTGTTGACAGTGTCTGGGCTGCACTGTGATTACCCAGTAGAGTATATACAGCGAACATGTCTCAAGATGTGTCAACTATTGACCGTATGGTACAGTGTTACCTTTCGCATATGTAAGCACTCACCTTGACTGATGTCCATACGTGGCTGCTGTTGCTGGGTTGAGGACACTGTCAAAAAGGCCAGGGCAGCAGGGCCATCTGGACTCCATATGGATAAGGGCTAATATCTAACTATTATCATTACTCAACACTTTGGCCTGTTGAAAAGGTTAGCAGGACGGCACCTATCTGTCAAGACGCCTCTCTGAGAGAAGTCAAATTTTGAAGCACTGTCATTTTGAATTTGTTTTATATATTGCCTTTGTCGACAATATACAATTTTTGCACCAGAAATAAAACAATTTCAAAATACATGTCATGGCTTTCTATCTTAATTTTGAGGCAAATTATATACAGTTGTATGCATATGTACTTTACCGTTCAAAAGTTTAGGGTCAGTAATATTATATTCATGTTTTCAGAACATTTGGAAAGTCTTACCAAGGCTGCATTTAATTGATCTAAAAATACAGTAAAACAGTAATATAGTCACAATTGCCTACGGAGCTGAGCAAGGAACGAGGAGTAAATACAAGTCACAGTCTTTTAATCCTTCCAACACGGGATACGCAGGGCAGACAGGAACACATTTAGCACAATGGACAATAGAGACCTGACAAACACTAACTGACTGGGGCTTTTAAACACAGGATAACTGGGGGAGATGAGACACACCTGGAATCAAATTAACAATCAACACGAGGGAGATACTGGGTCACAGGGAACACACGGGGAGCAAAACACAACAAAAACAGACCACAATCCTGACATATATAATACAATTTAAAATAACTGTTTGCTATTTTGATCTATTTTAAAATGTAATTTACTCCTGTGATGCAAAGCTGAATTTTTAGCATCATTAATTCAGTCTTCATTGTCACATGATCCTTCAGAAATTATACTAACATGCTGATTTGGTGATAAACAGTTGGCTGCTTAAAATTAATTTTAACATTATAAATATTTTTACTGTCACTTTTGATAAATTTAATGCACTCTTGCATCCTTTATATGTATGTGTGTGTGTGTGTGTGTGTATATATATACATATATATATATATTTATTTATATAATTGATCACAAACTTATAAATTATTTACTTATGTAAACAGCATATTTTTTTATTTAAAAGTATTAATCTAATAATAGCCCTATTTATCTTTTATATTATCATTTTTAGTACCACACCACCAAGTCCAAGTTTAATTTTCCTAAACAAATAAAGTGTATACTTTATTGTAAATATATTTAATCACCACATTAAAATAATATTAGCTCTTTAGTGCCTGACTGGATGCTGAGAATGATTATTGTACTTGCTGTGTGCTGAACACCTGGTATAAAATTTGCCCTGAGCTTTTTTTTTTTTTCAGTTCCACAGACCGTACTTTCCCTGAAAATGTGCAAATGAAATCCTTTGGCACATTGAATTGATATAGAGCATGTGTGCACTTCTTAAGGTGTTTAAAATTCACACTCAGAGGCAGGGATAAATGTATGCCCTCATTAAATCTTGGGCATGGATTTAACACGGTCTGTTACACCGGAGACTTGAAACCACTTAGCACCCTGATTAAACATGAAAACAAAATGGTTGCGGTGACTTTGATAAGGTGTATTTGCGAGGAGCGCTGCTATTTTTTTTTTTATTAAACGTGTGTGGAAGTGTGGAACAGGTGTTGTAATGGCTATATTTAGCTCTTGCTAAACTACCAAAACTTGTTAATCTGTTAAAATGACTTATTTCACCCCGCTAAACACTTGTGTTTCTGTGTAAAAGAGATACAACACAGCATAGCAGATTGTGTGAAAATAGTCTGTGTACGAAAAAAAGGTCTCAGTTGTTTTGCTAATTGTAGCTAATAGTGCCTTTGCTGTTTTGTTCATCACCTTCTTTGTTTACATTTAAGTTGAGAAGTTCACCGCGCGGCTTCTGCACAGATGTAGTTCTGGAGACCCACAGGTCTCAACAGTGTCATGACAAGCCCACTCCTCCATCTCAGAACGGCCATCAGAGCCACTGTACGAAATGTGCAGCATTCGGCCACAGATCCATCACGCTCCTGTGTGTTAATTAGGAAACAGAGCAGTGATAAACTGATGATTTAAATGAAACATCTTGTGTGTTTATCTGTCATTTGGGATGGAGGGAGGAGTACAGTGATAGGCAGATGGAGGTGGCTTATGTCTGCTCCGCGGCATGCTGGGAGAGGAATAGGAATTGCGCCAAGCGCTTCTTGCCCCATAACACACAATCGAACCCAACACACGCAAATGCGCACATACAACCCGTGCATCTGCCTCTGAATACCCACAATCCTGGTGAGAAGTGTCTCTCATTATCTAAAATTAGCAGCTTTCCATAACGTTGGTAATGAGTCAGGGATGGTAAATATGGATCCCAAAGCCCTCACTGGTTATTTCATGAAACACACTTGTCATTCCCCAATTCACATTTCCAATATCAGTTTACACTTAATGGCAACATTGACAATGGACTGCATAATTTCAACTAAGTTTCTGAGAATAGAATTAGCTTGGGATGTGACATGAAATTGAAAACACTTGATTGGAATTAACCCTTCGCAAAGACCTGCCCCCCTTAGTTACTGTTGCTGCGTCTGACAAGACATCATGTTCTCACGCAGTGAAAAATACATTGTGAGCAAAGAGGACATTGACAACGCACCGACAGACAAGACAGAGCAGGTTACTTTTGGTATGAAACAAAGTCTCAGTTTTCAAGTTGTCATTTTTTGCGAAATTCAAACAATAAATACCATTTTGTGGCTCTTTCATGTATCATGACAGATCGCTGTAGTGCCTTAGTTCAAGCGGCATGTGAACCAATCATCTCTTCCTCTGTACTAGTTATAGCATGAAATAAACATGAATGATCATCAGGATGTATCTTGTTTCAACCGTGGAAAGATGTCAGTATACACCATTTTTCAAGTTTAAGTCCACTAACATTAATCTACTCTCTGGTCTGGTTTGTTTGTCAGACAAAATGGCCTGTCAGTCAAACTGTAAATTAAGTAAATTAAGTAAATTAAGACCTGTTCACACTAAAGTTCTGTTCCGCCATTAGGCCAACTCCAGTGTCTTTGCTTCCATTGGTTGTTGTAGTTTGTAACTTGCTCAAACTGATGAAGTTACTTTGCATAACTTTGCTTTGACTTCCTGTTGCTTTGAATGCACCATAATTCTAATACAACTAAAAACAACCCATAGCCCATTGGAAAAAGCATGTGGTAACATTTCTGAACAATTAAATTACATGCACGTTGCTTCTTGCTTGTTTCACAGCACTTTTATGTGACATTTCCAGTAAGTGTTACAAGCACATACAATTTTCTCTGAAACAAATGAACATAAATGTGACGCCATTTTATTACTTTAGTTATCGTACATATTGGAGATAAAATTTCCATTAAGTCTTACTAAATGTATTAGTTTACAAATCATGCAATATAAGTGAAGTGTTTTGAGGTCATAACCTAGTATTATGCAAGAAACCATGCAAAAATCATCTTTATTAATCGATAATCTGAATAAAAGCTGTTGCATCAAGTGTTCATTTCAGCTGGAAACTGCAGTGAATTGTACAAATAGGTACATTTTTCGCCAACAATGTAGGTAGAAGCATGTTTTTCCAATGAGCCTATGCCAGGGGTGTCCAAACTCGATACTGTAGGGCCACTGTCCTGTAGAGTTTATATAGAAGTTTCTAGCATGCCTAGTAAGACCTTGACTAGCTGGTTCATGTGTGTTTAATTGGGGTTGGAGCTAAATCTGCAGGACAGTGGCCCTTGGACAAAGTCTGGACACCCGTGGCCTATGTTGACTAAAAACATTAAAATATATAGAATATTCACACAAATATTCTAAAGAGTCTAAAGTATTAATTAAAATTATGTAATTAAAGTTGTATTTTAATTTATTTTAATCAATTGCGAGTTGAGTTTCTGTGAGATCATGTTGCTATTTGTGTATTAGAGTGCACTCTGTTTACAACCGTGTAGAGCACTTCAAGTCTTTTTTTTTTAAGTTACACATTGTTATGATGCTTCATTAGAAGGTAGCTGTTAGTAGGCAGTTAGTCAGACAGCTCACTTGGTTTTGAAACAGAAGGTGTTCATCGTGCTTGCTGCATTTGATGTGTACTTATTGTCTTGCAGACTTGTGAAGGCAATCATGAAGTTTTGTAATTTCAAAATTTATTTATTTAGTACTACCATTAAGCAGGTTCTCTTTCGCAAAACAATTGAGCAGTTGACCCATGCAACACATTTTTATTTACTATAACTAGGGAAATTCATCCACCATCTGTCTGCTTGTGTGCATTTGACTTTATTGGTTGTGTGTTTTAGATGTTTAGAACACTGTAATGATGTTTGTGCATGAAAATAATGTTAGGCTATAACCTCATAACGACTCCAGGTGACATTTTACAAGCACTTATATGAGAAAGCTGTTACATACATGAAAAGCATAACGTGCAGTAAAATCCTCCTGAATATACGCCATGACCATTGATATATGCTGTATACTGTATATACGTGTACACACACACACACACACACGTCTGGTTTGCTATCCTTGTGGGGACTCTCCATAGGCGTAATGGTTTTTATATTGTGCAGACCGTATATTCTATTGCCCTACACCTAAACCTACCCCTTACAGGAAACTTTCTGCATTTTTAGATTTTCAGATAAACATCATTTACTATTTTTAATACGTTTTTTCCCTCGTCAAAAATGTCAGTTTTACTATCCTTGTGGTGACATTTGGTCCCCACAATGTAGCATAAACAAGCACACACACACACACACACACACACACACACACATATATATAAATTAATACTAATGTTCGAAATACTCTGTTTGCTTTTTTTTGCAAACAATGAACAATAAAGCAGATTGCAAAGGCAGCATTATAAAGACGTCTTCTGAGATGTAGCTCTTGCCAGTTTTTCCCATCAGCATTTTGTGTACCGAAAATATTATGAACGTTCTAAATATTCAACATATTGTGTCTGAGACTATTGATTAAAGTTTCTGAGAAGCAACTTTTATAGATTGTTTGGAGTCTTACACATCTTAAACTGCTCGCTGCGTAGACGATGAGCATCAATAATTCAATTAGAGATTCCTATTCTCTAAATAATGCGATTTACGTTCATTGTCATTTTGTGCTACAAACATTCGTTTGAAAATTTCTGCAACTGCAACATCTTCAGCTATTAAACTAACTAATGTGATTTGTTGATTCCATCAGTCTTGAGTGCTGTTTGGATCACAAACATTCGGGGAGGGGTTCACGCTAGACTCCTCAACTCCAGGACTCCAGAGTGAGACAGAGTGCTTTCATTAATTTCATTTGTTTCTGTAAAAGAGGATTATAGCGTGACCTTTCTGTGAAGCTGGACCGGCATCATCATTCGCACTCATTATACGAGAATTCGATGGGATTGAACCCGACACCTGCCTCCTAAGGGGGCAATTAGACAGTGAATGAATTCTTGGCAACTTTGTAAACTTGCGCTGCACGGCTGTGGCACAAAAGTGTAAGGAAAGGGTGGAAAATGGGGGAAAATAGCAACAACAACAACAGTTTCCCTGGGCACCGTTGATGTGTGGCATAACTATTAGGCTTAATGATATTTAGTGCAAATGTTTCTATTTTGCATTTTGCATCTAACTAAATACAGTTTTCTTTGCAAATTATGGTATAATAATTTAAGTGCAAAGCTGAACTGAAAATTTGACGGGATGTCTCTCTTTAGCTTTAATGACAGCTATCTTTGTTTATTTCCAGTTATAAATTATGATTTTGAATCCCATATTTTATATCTTTGTATTATGTTAATTTTCTAATTTCCTTATTTCCATAACAAACATTCTAACAGCAAGGAACAAGTGCAAGTCAGTAATTGAATACAAAAGGTCCTGTTTTATGTGTCTGTCTAATAATATGTTATAATGAATGTGACATTTAAAAGTCAGAATGAAGACGAATGTTCACCCAAAAATGAAAATTAGCTGAAAATTGACTCACCCTCAGGCCTTCCAAAATGTAGGTGACTTTGTTTCTTTATAAGAACATATTTGGAGAAATTTAGCATTACATAATTTGCCAAACCAATGGATCATCTGTAGTGAATGGGTGCCGTCAGAATGAGAGTCCAGACAGCTAATAAATAAAAGCATCAGTAAGTAATCCACATGACTGTAGTTCATTAATTAACATCTCGTGAAGTGAAAAGCTGTATGTGTGTATGAAACAAATCCATCAGTAAGATATTTTAAACTTGCTTCCAGCTAAAAGCGAGAAGAGTCTACAACAATTCTAAACAAACATGCCGGTGGATTTTAATGTGAGAGGACAACATGGGATGGATTGTCTCACTAGCTGGAGGAAGCATCATTATGGATTAAGGACAGGGTTGCCAGGTTTTCACAACAAAACCCATCCAATTGCTACTGAAAACTATCCCAACACTCGCCCAATCTCGTTTTGAGAGGGGTCCTACAGTAAAAATCATGCTCCGGGGGGTAAAATACGCTTTTTTTTTTGGCAGGGTTCCCCTGGTAAAATTCGCATTTCAGGGACTAAATATTATGTTTTTGGGGTTGCTTCAACCTGCGGACATGAAAAACAACCCACGGCAACAGTGTTAAAGTAGCCGTTTCCATGGGAAAACCGCGGACTTGGCAACACTAATTGTATTTTGGTCAGAAGTGACAGTTTAAAGTTGAAACGCCCTAATGACAGATTTATTTATTACAAGCATGTAGCTTTTTGCTTCACATAATTTATGAACTGAAATCATATGGATTACTCATTGTAATGTTTTTATCAGCTGTTTGAACTGCTGGCACCCGTTCACTGCAGAAGATCCATTAATGAGCAAATTCTAAATTTCCCAAAATCTGTTCCAATGAAACAAGCTCATCTACATCTTGAATAGTCTAAATACATTTTCAGCAAATTTTCATTTTTGAGTGAATTTTCATCAGTTTATCCTCCACTTTTATGATCAGCAGTATTTTAAATATTTGTATTATTATCATTATTACTTTTTTTTTTTTTTATATCACTTGACATTTCAGACAATTTATTATGCATTCCAAGAATACATGCTAACTTTTAACGAATTAAAAAAACAAACAAACATTAAACCACATATTTAAACCCTAGTACTGCTTAGTAGTTTGTGTTCACACATTGCTAAGTCTAATATTAATTGCTTGTTTTACATGAAACTAATTCTGAGAGACTATGTTTCACTAACACACACTCACGGTTCTGTAGCATCCCGACACCTCATCCCAACTTGAGTGTATTTAAAAAATTTATGAGGGCATTTACAACTGGCTCTGTTATATAAAGACCATGCAGATGGGCTTGAAAATGCTATTTGGCATAAATTAAAGTTAAATTTTTGTCCTACATCACTTGTCTCGTTCACAGCCATTATTTACCAGAGACAACACTTCTTTGTGCATAATTATTTTGACTTAAAGCAGGAACGTAGCTGGCTTTAGCTGTGGTAATGCATTGCTCATATCTATTTAATGATGAAGCAGGTATGGGGCAATACACATGGGCAGCTAAAACTGGAGGCGTCTTGTTTCAGCTAATACTTTTTTTTAAGTTATCATGAGATGTGTGGTTTTTATTTTTTTTTTTTTGCAGATTTAACTGCATTATTACTCTCTCTACAGTACTGCTGATACATTAAATCAGAGAAAAGAAATCTCAGAATTGCATTAAAGAAGGGACCTGAGGCATATTTAGGAACCAGAATATTGTAGAGATTTCAGGTTGATTTTTTTTTTTTTTTTTGAGTTGACTTTGGGAAGAGAAGAAATTGTTGAATAAAGTCGTTATTTTTGTTTTCTTTGCACACAAAAAGTATTCTCCTAGCTTCATAACATTACGGTTGAACCACTGATGTCACATGGACTATTTTAAGAATGTCCTTACTACCTTTCTGGGCCTTGAATGTGGTAGTTGTGTTGCTGTTTATGCAAAAAGCTTTTGGATTTCATCAAAAATATCTCAGTTTGTGTTCTGAAGATGAACAAAGGTCTTACGGGTTTGGAATGACATGAGGGTGATTAATTAATGACAGAATTTTAATTTTTGGGTGAACTATCCCTTTAAGGTCAATGCATGTTTCTTTTTGCTGGATAACTCTAATTTAGAACCATTTTTCTTAAAGGGGTCATCGGATGCAAAATTCACTTTCCAAGTTGTTTGAACATAAATGTGTGTTGGAAGTGTGTGTACACATCCTTCCTATAATAACAAAAATCCACCCAGTTTTTTTTTTTTTTAAATCCCCTTTCTCAAATCAGGCTGTTCTGAGATTCCTGTCAGAATGACGCAGTTCTGCGCAGGCCACTCCCACGATAGTTGATTGACAAGGCCGTCTTACCTTAGACCCGCCCTGAGTGAGCTGAGAGCCATCTACCATTGTGTCGACTCCAGTGCTGGGGAAGACAAGAACGTCTCTGATTAAGAGATTTAGGTGTTTTGTTGTTGGATGTAATAATAAATATAGCAGTCGTCATTTACTCCCGACATCTGAGCTGCTGAAGACGCAGAGGATTAACGTTACTTTAGTTTTTGAAGGGAATGCGCCAATCCGCCTAAATGCATCTATGTTTGTGCGAATCATTCGTGATCCAGCTTCATCTACAGAAGAAATGAGTATAAGAGTTTTTTATTAATCTTTGCAAATCGCCTTTACTAATAACGTGGTAGTTAGCCAGTTTCGTGGCTAAAGTAAACAGTACTGCGAGTCACCCCACGGAAGAGAGGGGCGGGGTCAGCAGAGGTCATTAGCATTTAAAGCAACATGGACTAGAATGGCTTTCTAAAAACAGAGCTGATTTTTACAGGGTAAAAAAGGTGTTTTTTACACCACCATTGAGAAATTTTAAACAAAGTATGTTATAGACTTTTCATTAAGACCCTAAAGAATCATATCAACTTGTGGAAAATGGGCGTCCGATGACCCCTTTAAGAGTGCACCGCTGTGGCATGGACAAACATGGACACCATTCATATTTTCTTCAGAAAAAAATGTATTTTAAAATATTTAATATTTTTATAAAATTCTAAAAATTAAATTAAAAGACTAAAAATTGCTTTTTTACCTTAAAGTGGCACGTTGAAGTTTAAAAATGAAAGAACCGTCTTTTCAAATATAATGTCAACCACAGTAGTTTATAGAGAATAACCATTAAATTTAATTTGTACTCCAGAATGTCTGTAAAGTCAATCAAGAAGGGTCTGCGATATTAAAAAATGTCCTAAACATTTTGATTAGTTCTCAAGGTGTTTCACAATAGCTGAAGTATTGCACATACCTAAAAGTGTACTTGACACAATGATGAAAAACAAATCCAGGGTGTTTTAAGTGGGTTTTAAAACATAATTGGGAAACTGTAGTCCTGGGGTTTCTGTTTCATCATAGACAGATCAATAATTCCTTGGAGAGAACCCAGCAAATTATCCCCCAGATCAAGCAGCAAAGTTCTCCCTGATGATAGGGGAGGTACAAGGCAAAAAAGCCCTCACAAATGGCAGGGACATAATGAAAAGTAGCGCACAAGGCACTCGCATCACCATTTCCTGGTATCGTGCTGTGCTTTGGCAGATTTGAGGAGCAGGAAACTGGCAGACAGTGTGTCTAGACCGGATGAAATTCTTCATTAATTCAGACTGTTGTTCTTCTGCTTCCTAATTTAGAAGCTCAGCAATTAAAACGATGCAGACACAAAAGCAGCTCAGTTTGAAAGCTTTCAGACCGTAATGTTTTGGAACATTTTCTAAGCTCTTGGCCACACTTCTTGAAATTCTTATGACACACTCCAATGATTACGACATCAATCTATGATACAATCTCATATGTATGGTGAAATACATAAAGCTTAAACACTTTTAGATCATGGCATTACAACAAGACATTTATCTTTTATTTATTTATTTGTTTGTTTGTTGTTTATCATTTGAAATCAATTTTCTTTAATTGAAATATATATATATATATATATATATATATATATATATATATATATATATATATATATATAAATTAGTATATATTATATCTATTATATTGTATTCTATAAAATTTTAAATGTGTAAATTTCTATATAATTATATATTCTATATATAAGTTTTTTATTTGTTTTTGTATTTAATGCAAATTCTCCAAATAGTGTGTGTGTGTGTGTGTGTGTGTATTTATTAACTAATATATATATATATATATATATATATATATATATATATATATATTAGTGCTGTCAAACGATCAATCGTGATTAATTGCATCCAAAATAAAAGTTTTTATTTACATTATATATGTGTGTGTATACTGTGTGTATTTATTATGTATATATAAATACAACACACACATGTATATATTTAAGATAAATATGTTATGTTTATATATTAAATATATTTATAATATAAAATATAAGAATATAAAATATATATATATATACATGTCAATATTTTCCAAATATATACTGTATGTGTGTGCATTTATATACATAATAAATATACATACACATACATATTGTTGCGTGTTGGTTTCTGTTTAGTTCCTGTCTGGCCTTATTTGGTATTTCTTGTTTTCATTTTGTTAATCACCTGTGTTGAATTAATCATCTCGTTTGCTCCTTTGTTTCCCTGTCCTTATAAGCCTTCAATTTCTTTCTGTTCTTTGTCCTGGATTAATGTTATTTTAGTGGAATATGTGTGTTGATGCTTATTAAAAATGCCTTTCGTCACATTTGCCTTTGTGTGGCTATCTCTGCAACCACATATATCCCGTGACACATATATTATGTAGACAAAAACTTTTATTTTGGATGCAATTAATCGTTTGATAGCACTAATTATATAATGATTTATATAATGTATTATACTTTAGCAAGGCTACACTTACTGGCTAAATAAAGTCAAAAGCAAAAATCATTTGGAAATGTAAGTATTATTACAATGTAAAATATTTTTATTTTTTTCTGTAATGGCATAGCTACATTTTTAGCTAGTTGATCTAACTTTTTAAAAAGTTTTCTCTTGCTTTCTAATAAATTTAATGCATCCTTTCTGAATATCAAATAAGTAAATAAATAAATAATACATGCATACATGCATGCATGCATACATAAAAATGTTACCGATCATAAACTTTTGAACAATGTTTTGTCTTTAATTTTTACTTTATGTTTGACATGTGCCTTGATCCCATCTTCTCGGTCACTCTCCAATATCTCTGTCTAGTAAAGGCTAAAAAAATTTACTTTCCCAAGCGTCCACTTGAGCTTAGAGGTCACGTGTCTGTGCTGTCCATATAGTGTAATGGAGATCAAAGAATAAATCACTGTGGGCATTCTGTCTCGTTTTCTCTCAGGGTTAGAGCGAAAAGGTGCATCATGTGGTGTGTAACTGATGTATTACTTGAAAATATAACCTGTAAGTTTGATTCATTCTCTTCAGGCCATCAGCGGCCAGCCACAAGTGCCTCCATTCCCAATGAAAGTAATAAGGGGTTATCAAAATAAGCCTGCGAGTGCAGCACAGCAACTGAAAGCTGAATGATTGATATGCACTGGAATTACTTTAGTCTGGCTAACTTTCAGAACAAAAGAGCAACTACTGTATATTCTGCCTCTTAATGTGGTTTAATTTTGAGGGGGAAAAACCCAATTGTGTGCATAGAGTCACTGAGGATAATTGGCATCACCTGAAGGCATGTTATTTCAAATGGCTCACAATGTGGTCTTCAAATTTAATGGTCAACTCACTCAAAAGTGTCTGGTGAAGAATCAGCCACTTTTGATTCAAATATTATGCCTTAAATAAATAGTTCTGCTAAAAAATGAATGAAAATGAATACTCACTCTCATGTCATTCCAAACCTGTATGACTTTGTTTCATCTGTGGAACACACACACACACACACACACACACACACACAAAATACATATATACAATTCTAGCTTGATTTTAGCTCTTTTCAATGTAATGACAGTGAAAGAAGACTCAAGTTGCCCTGAAATCAAAATAATTTTTTTTTTCTTTTAATGGAATATTGCAGTGGTTTTTATATTATGTATCCGTGCACATCATCACATAATTTTTAAATTCATGTGGCCTCATAATCCTTAATCAAAGTTACAATTTTTAAGAAAATTTAAGAAAAGACAATTTCTGTTATGCTGACTTTAAAATTAATTCACTTTGTAGTATTTTGACCATTTAATAGCTTTGCATGGGACTAAGAACAAAATTTGTCAATTTGTCTTCATTCACTGAAAATCTTGACATTCATAAGCAAATATTTCTTTTGACTGATGAGTTGGTTCTTTTTGGATGAATCATTTGATGCAGCTCACAAAATGAATCATCTTTTTCTGAAGCTTTCAACTGATTCAATGATCTGATCACAGCGATTAAAAGTTCAGTGGAGGGAAAAATATAGCTGAATAACAATTTAGATATATCAGAAATTGCTAGTAAATTTCAAAATTAATGATAAAAAACAGCAAGTAACAATGAATTAAACATGAACTTAGTTGTTTAGTTGTTGAGTAGAACAACTAAAATAGTATTTTTCTTGAATAATATTTTTGTTTCCACTTTGAAAAAATAAAAATAAAATAATAATTATATATATATATATATATATATATATATATATATATATATATATATATATATATAATTTTTTTCATTTTTTTCAGTGATTTGGTACCAAGTGCTCAAGTTCCATTGACCATTTTAAGACAATAAGTGGTAAACTGAAAAAGTCTCAAACACCTTCTTTATTCCACGAAAGAAAGCAATTCATACAGGTTTGGAAAGACATGAGGGTGTATAAATAAATGAAAGAGAAGTCTGTCATTGCCTTCTTTTTCTTTTAATGGTTTAGGGCAACTCTGCATGATCAAAAGAACAGAATTTGCTTTGCTTTGTTTCTTGTATCATTTAAAGGGTGAAACTCGCCTGTCTCACACCTTGTTTGTGTTCAGCAGAAAAGCAGCTCATTAGGAATCAGTTTGCCTTTGATATGAATAAGGACTCGCAGCTGATTCACTCACAGTGTCTACGGTGCATCTGAATATCCCCCGCTATGGCTGAGTGTCACAGTGAGTTTATTTCTTTGTTTCAGCATTGACTTTTGCATCAGCATCGCAGTGTGACTCTTTTGGATTCAGTCTTTATTATCAACAAATGCTGTGTCTATAATTGACAAGGCTTCTAATGCAGAAAGAGGGAAATGTTTTCTTTGATGCATGATGCTGTGATGATTCCATCATCTCAGCTGATTCATTACTTTAACTCTCCTCTGCAACAATACAATTGAATTACACAGTCAATATTGCTAGTCTTTTGTGTGGGACACAACATATGAGAGACCTATGACCATCCATTAATTTTCATTTAAGAGAACAATCGGCACTCATTTGTAACGACTCTTGGGTGTTTGACATATCTATAGCAGCTGGCAAATCTTCCTCTGTTGCTTGTAAGTTATGATCGAATATAACACATTGGAAGTAAAAATAGAGATTTTATTTGTTGGTGTTGAAAGTAATTCAAAGCTTTTATTCAGTAAGAACACATTAAATTGATCAAAAGTGACCTTAAAGACATTTATAATGTTACACAAATTTCTATTTTGAGTTGAGTAAATGCTGTTCTTTTGAACTTTCTATTCATCAAAGAATCCTAAAAATATATATGCATATCATGGTTTCCAGAAAAATGTTAAGATGTTTTTGAGCACCAAATCAGCATAATACAATGATTTCTGAAGGATGTGACACTGTAGACTGAAGGCTATATACTGTACACACACACACACACACACACACACACACACGTGTATATATGTGTGTGTGTGTGTATATAAACAATTATTTAATAATAATACTTCACAGTAGTGTATACTGACATTAAATTAATGATAGCCCGTGCTTTAAAGTGAAACTCTTAATTAGGCAGCATTTTAAAGTGAAATTAAAGTAAAAAGATCCTGCCAGTTGAAAAAAGACTTTATTGCTCTAAGGAGGTGAGTGATAGCGGAACATAAAACTGGGTCCAGCTGGAACAGATGGAAGCTTGGTGACTGTAAAACCCAAAATGTCCACGGAAGCTTTTCATTGGTGACTTATGAAAGCAATCTGTCAAAACAAGTGCGATGTTAGCTAAATAATATGCTAATGAGACCAGGCTGTCAAGCCACAAATCAAGTTTAAAATGTCAGTTGTTTTGGAGAGATAGTGGTTGTTTGTTCAAAGACAGCATGTCTGAAATTGACCTGGAAGAGGGACCAGCAAGATAATGGTGTGCTGTCTGTGTTCATCTTTGCCAGATCATCATTTCCAGAGTAGTGTGGAGCCAAAAGCTGTAGAAGTTTCCACTTTTTAATTTTTTTTTTTTTTTTTTTTTACATATATACTGTATATAATGTTCAAAACTTTGGGGTTGGTAAGATGTTTTAGAACGAAATCCCTTATTCTCACCAAGGCTAAATAATAATAATAATAATAATAATATTGTGAAATATTACTACAATTTAAAATAACTATTTTCCATTTTAATATATTATAAAAAGTAATTTACTGTTGTAATTATCTCCAGTCTTCAGTATCACAAGATTCTTTAGAAATCATTTTAATATGCTGATTGGTGCTCAAAAAAACATTACTTTTTATTATCAGTGTTGAAAACAGTTGTGCTGCGTAGTATTTTTGTGGAACCTGTGATACATTTTTTTCAGGATTCTTTGATAAACAGTGCAAAAGAACAACATTTATTTGAAATAGATATAATTTATAGCACTATAACTGTCTTTATTGTCATTTTTTATCAATTTGATGCATCCTTGCTGAATAAAAGTAATAAAATACATTTCAAGTTTCTTCCAAATATCAACAATCATAGCTAGCATTTTATAAATCCAATAACTCTGGGACATGAGTAAAACAATTAACCATAAGCATACATTTGAAGTCATTAAAATAAGAAAAACAATGGTCCCACTTTATATTAGATGGCCTTAACTACTATGCACTTACATTTAAATTAATAATTTGGTACAATGCACTTATTGTGTACATATACATGTTTACATTGTACTTATATTTTTAAGTACAATGTAAAAAAATATCTATATGTAATTACATTTGTAATTAATTTCTGTAATTACATTTATAATTACACTGTTGACCCATTCCTTACACCTTAACCCACCCTTAAACCTACCCAAACCACCAAACCTGTCCCTAACCTTACCCATATCCCACCTCAATAGCAGCAAAAGTGTTTTGCAATACAATATGAACACAATAAGTACACTGTACTTATTTTTTTTTTATGTAAGTACATAGTAGTTAAGCCCACCTAATATAAAGTGTGACCAAAACGATAAATAAATAGTGATCGCAATTCTAATTCCAGACAACGTGTCCTTTTGTATAGCAAAATGTAATTTTATCCTCAGTCTAGAAATGTCTTAGTTTTATTAAAAATAAATCCCTGGGACATAACTGTGCCTGCAGTTGAAGAAACACCCATAAATCATGTTCATACAAAAAGTTTGTTTAAACAAGCAATCATAATGAAATGACTAACTATGCTAATTAAGCATAATATGACTTTGATTATGAACAGTACTCACAGATACTGTACATTTGTACCCTATGTTGGTGTATGAAGCAACTTATCTGAGGTACATATAGTACAGAAAGAGTAGAGCGAGCGAGTTGATGTCAACTCTCGGTGGATTATATTAAAAAAGCAGACTGTTGCAGTCCACAAAGGTAAGAAAGGGCAACACCACATGACATTTGAAGATGGAATTATTATAGATGTTTACATGCCAGGTGTCAGTGGTGTCACAGATTGGCATTCTAGTGTGCTCAGCATGGCTCCTATGCAGTAAACAGACTTCAAAGGGCTGCTACTGTGCTCACACGCTAGCCGGGCTGAATAGGTGCCTTCACTGTCTGAGCCCTTCACACGCATCACACAGAGAGTTCATTCAGCGGGACTGACGCGCTGTGCACAGCCGGACACCAGCGTGAAAATTATACCCTTAAAAAGAACAACTTCATTCAATAATGTCAGCTCTCTCTCTCTCTTTCTTTCTCTCCCTGTCTCTTGCTCTTTATCTGTGTTGTTCTGTCCTGGTTTCTCTCTCTCAATGACATATGTAGCTCTATATATTCAGATAAATGCTAACTTTGTGCATTCTTAAAGCTGTTTCCCTAGTCCTTGTGGGGAAATTATGCTAAACATATTCACAGATAACTATCATCTGCTATTGCTATAGGTCTGTGATGGTACAGAGAGCAAATAGACTATATATGTATATATATATATATATATATATATATATATTTATGCCATGGTCTGTCTGAATACTCGATTCTGATTGGCTGGCAGGTGTTGATTAAATTTGTTTAACTGCACAGGTAGTTCCAGGTCAGTTTTATCATGTTCTATATTAATGCGCTTCCTATAAACATTGGTAACCATAGTAACATACAGTTACAGTTGAATATTAATTCAGACGAAAATAACTGTCATTTTTGTCGTTCCGGTCAAATATTGCAGCGCAAATATTATTAACATCTTTAATATGTGAACGCTGGGAAATGACCTAAACGGGAAATGGCATAAACGGGATAATCAACGGCTAGCTGTGCTTTAAACGATTTGAATGCACGACGTGGAGGCAAAGTACCACCAGACGCGCAACGCAGTGTATATACCTGACTCTGGACCACAAAACCAGTCTTAAGTGTCAATTTTTCGAAATTGGGATTTATACATCATCTGAAATCTGAATAAACAAGCTTTCCGTTGATGTATGGTTTGTTGGGATTGGACAATATTTGGCCGAGATACAACTATTTGAAAATCTGGAATCTGAGGGTGCAAAAAAATCAAAATATTGAGAAAATCGCCTTTAAGTTGTCCAAATGAAGTTCTTAGCAATGCATATTACTAATCAAAAATTAAGTTTTTATATATTTACGGTAAGAAATTTACAAGATATCTTCATGGAACATGATCTTTACTTAATATCCTAATGATTTTTGGCATAAAATAAAAATGGATAATTTTGACCCATACAGTGTATTTTTGGCTATTGCTACAAATATACCCCAGCGACTTAAGACTGCTTTTGTGGTCCAGGGTCACATATATTACATATATATATATACACTGCTATTGGGGCCTGTACGATTTTTTAAAATGTTTTAAAATCACCAAAGCTGCATTTATTTGATCAAAAATACAGCGAAAACAGTAATATTGTAAAATAAAAATTAAAATTTGAAATCATTCCCCTCCGCCTCTATTCTAATAGTTTTATTATTATTATTATTATTATTATTATATTTTCATTTTATTTTATTCTAAAATGTAATTTAGGATGGCAAAGCTGATTTTTCTGCAGGCATTACTCCAGTCACGATCCTTCAGAAATTATTTGAAATATGCTGATCTGGTGCTCAAGAAACATTTCTTATTGTTAATGTTGAAAACAGGAATAAATAAATAAATAAATAAACCACAAAAACATTTTTGTGGAAACCATAATATACACTGCTGTTCAAAATTTTGGGATCAGCAATCTTTTAATGTTTTTTAAAGAAGTCTTATGCTTATCAAGACTGCATTTATTTGATTAAAAACACAGAAAAATGGTATTGTTGTTAAATATTATTACAATTTAAAATAACAGTTTTCTATTTTAATGTACTTTTAAAATATATTTTATTTCTGTGATGCAAAGCTGTATTTTCAGCATCATTACTCCATTCTTCAGTGTTACATGATCCTACAGAAATCATTCTAATATGCTGATTTATTGTCAATGTTGGAAACAGCTGTGCTGCTTAATATTTGATAATAAAAAAAAGTAACAGCATTTTTTAGTGTTTTGTAATAATATACAATACCGTTCAAATGTTTGGGGTTAGTACATTTCTTTCTTTCTTTCTTTCTTTCTTTCTTTCTTTTTGAAATAAATTCATATTTTTGTTCAGATGGTTAAACCATTGTTATGTTAAATTGATAAAAAGTGATAGTAAAGACTTAGAAACAATTTCTGTTTTGGATAAATGTTGTTCTTTAAAAAATAAATAAATAAATAAATATTCATCAAAGAATTCGAGAATCACAGGTTCCAAAAAAAAAAAATATTAAGCAGCACAACTGTTTCCAACATTGATGATAAATTAGCATATTGATAATAAATCAAAATGATTTCTGAATCATCACGTGACACTGAAGACTGGAGTAATGGCTGCTGAAAATTCAGCTTTGCATCACAGGAATAAATTATATTTTAAAGTATATTAAAATAGAAGACTGTTATTTTAAATTGAAATAATATTTCACAATATAACAGTTTTTTGTTTGTTTGTTTTTGCCTAAAAAATGCAGACTTGATAAGCAACATAAATAATAATAATAATAATAAAAAAAATATATATATATATATATATATGTATAATATGTATAATTAATAATAATAATAACAGTAGAGTATGGAAGAGTAATGTTACAAAGACTTCAATCAAGTGCTGATATTTTGAAATTTGAACTTTCTATTCTTTAAAATAGACACTGCTATTGAAAAGTTTGGGATCGGTTAGATTTATATATATATATAACCGATCCCAAACTTTTCAATAGCAGTGTCTATTTTTAAAGAATAGAAAGTTCAAATTTCAAAATATCAGCACTTGTTTGAAGTCTTTTGTAACATTACTCTTCCATACTCTACTGTTATTATTATTAATAATAATAATAAGACTATTAATGGTGACTCAGTTAATGAAATATTTTGTGTACTATATCATGTAATTATTTTTTACCTATTGTCAACCCTATATTATATTTGATTTTTACTAACATATATAACAAAATAAATAACAAAAATACAAAAAGGCCTATTTACACAACACTGATAGATGCAGACAAACGGCGACAGATACATTCAACGATACATGTCGGATCAGCGTGTTGCCCCTGTTGGTATCTGTTAACATTGGTCAGTGCTTATTTTCAGCAACTGAATATGTTGAATTGGCATTTGCCGGGTCTTGGAATGCCTTAGAAGTGACATCGGTTGTAGGATTGGTGCAGTGAATTGGCCTTAAGTGATAAATTTGAAGGAATAAAGAGCCAACAGGTGGCGTTTTGTAGTATAAGCAGTGCAAGTAATGTAGTAGAGGGGGAGGGGCTATAAGACCGATTATGAATGACAAAATGACAATATAGAGTATATAAAGTTATAATATTCATTTTGGGTGAACTATTCCTTTAAGACTTTAAGACATCAAATCCTTCAGACGGTTTGGACATTTGGACTAGTGGCATCATGATAAAAATCCTTGAAAGATTTTTATAGCTGAACCACCATGTAACACATCTGACCCAACTAGTATAACATTTCTTTCATCTGACACATGCCAAGGGAAAGACAATTTACAAGCATACCCAGAGGCCATGTACTAAATTCAGTTCATAGCTTGTATACCCATCACCCCTCCTAACCCCACACCCGTCGAAAATTTCCTTATTCCCCATCCACACTTCTTTAATATTTAATCAAGACAACAGATTCACAAATGATGTTAGAGAGAATGCATGCTAGATCATGTTGTCTCATCCAGTGTCTCGTCCTTTGCTTGCTATCAATTACAACTTTGACTCCCCAACTAAGTCATTTGCACTGGATTGGTAATTTGATTTCAGGAGCTCTCTCACTTGATTTCCCTTTGCCATTAATTTAATTCCACAGGCCCCCATCAGCAGATAGCACATGCTGAGACACCTATATCCCAGAGCTAATCTCAGCAGCCTGGATTAAAATTGAAAGCTTCATTCCTCTGTCACCATGGCATTATGAGCGCCTTGCCATTCATCCTGACAATTCTACAAGGTTTGGCCTTTGAATACTCTGATAATGAGTTGTTTTGATTATTTGATTTACTATTAACTACATTAATACCTGATTTTAAAAAAGGAAAAACTATATGCACACCTCTAACTGCATAATGGAATATTAATAAATCTGATTAAGGGCCAGTTTTACTAACAGCTTGCACCTGCGCAAAGGTTAAAAATAGTACTGTCAGGTTTTACTAAAGACGCACAGTGACGAATTAGCGCTGAAAAGGCAAGGACACAGTTATTTTTGCACCTGACCTTATTGAATATGCATTTGTAGGAGTTTCCCTTTCAGACACAAAAGTTATGGGAGGAGAATAATCAAATGAATCACGCAACGTGTTTTACTAACGTTTGCACTTGTCAAATTACTGGCATTTGCGCCATTATTTAATGTCGTAAAAATCGTCCTAATATTAAACTGGCCCTAAAAATGTAATCAAATGATTTACCACTAATTAATCTAATTTACAGAATTTGGGGCCAGATTTACTAAACAGGGCAAATTAGCGCGAGAGCACAATTCCAAAACGTCGCCGATAGGCGTGGAAATTTCTGCGGGTGATTTACTGACAACACGCAAATTAAAGAACACAGACGCAACATTTCATTTACATATTGACCAACGCAATATACCAAGTGCAGCGCAAATTAGCGTAGTCGCAAATAAAAAAAGAAAAAAAAAAGAAAAAAGAAATAAAGAAGCCAAAGTACAATGAGAAGAACCGGAGGCCAAAAAATGAAGGATAGCAAGAAATTTTGATAGACCTGTTATAGAGTCACTCCTCCTAGTTGAAAGTACCAAGTTGTCTTTTATTTCCTAAAGCAAATTAAAAATAACATTGCTTGGAAATCAATATGTTCGGATAATGTGTTCTTCTAGCTTTCTAAAAAAAATGAATACATGTGGACATGGTCTGTGTTCTCTGCAGTGCCTCTTCTAAGCAACAACAACTGCAGCCATTTCAAGCGCAAAATGGTTTAAAGGTCCCATGGCATGAAAATTTCACTTTATGAGGTTTTTTAACATTAATATGAGTTCCCCTAGCCTGCCTATGGTCCCCCAGTGGTTAGAAATGGCGATAGGTGTAAACCGAGCCCTGGGTCTCCTGCTTCGCCTTTGAGAAAATGAAAGCTCAGATGCCCAATCTGGAATCTTCCCTTTATGTCGTCATACGGGGAAAGGTTACCTCCCCTTTCTCTGATTTGCCCGCCCATGAGAAAATTAGCTACTACCGTGCGAGGCGAGCGATTCATTCGATTCATTCTCTGACAGAGGGAGGCGCTTTTAGAGCGCGGAGATAGTGGTTTCCGTGGTAACGCTGGTACACAAAGCAGAGCTCCGCTCACAAAAGCTGCTTTATCAGACATTACATGAAAGATGAAACGAAAATTACATCCCAAATTTTCTGAAAACAGTCGGTTTCCTTCAGAAATACAGTGATATAAAAACACCCGCACTGTGTTTCGATTTTGCAAAGCTGGTTAAGGCCACACACCCACCCTCCACCTTGCCCCGCCTCTCTCCTCCTCATTAGCATTTAAAGCTACAGATACAGAAATGGCACGTCCTAAGGAAAGCTCATTGTGGGACTGGCTCGTAGTGGCTGAAATTCTGCACCAAGGCTGAATTTCGGGAAAGAGACTTCAGATACAGTACTAGGGACCACTCAGGCCTATATAAAAGCATCCAAAAAGCAGCATGTCATGGGACCTTTAAAACATGCTTTTTTGGGGCATTAAATAATGGTGCAAATACCAGTAATTTGATGAGCTCAAATGTTAATAAATCGCGTTGCGTGATTTTAATACACTGAGCCAAATATCAAACCATTGTAAAACAAAGTCTACAGTATATGCACACATGTAGCTACATATCGATTAAATTGTATATTAATAATTAGTTAATTGAAATTGTAATCAAATGATATTCTAATAATAAATCTAATTTACAACAGTTAATCATTTAAAATCATTAACTTAAAATTGAAACATTCTGCAATTTTGTATATTGTTGGCCTATTTGCATATGCATCAGATGGACATTTTTTAGCCATGCGTGTCACATCTCTGAGATTGATTGATTTATTGATTGATTGATTTAGGCAGGCACATGCATTTGATGGTCATATTTGGCCATTGCGTCACATCTCTGTGACGTCTGTTTTTTTTTCTTGCAACATACTTGTGATACTAAGTTATTTTTTCAGCATTTTATTTACTATTAACTAAATTAATACCTGATTTTATTTGTAAATATTATAATGTATTGTTCATAAAATAGTAAGTTCTGATGCTAAAAAGTAAATGGATGAGCCAAATATTAAACCATTGTTAAAAAAAGTCTACAGTGTGCACACCTGTAGCTACATATCGATTGAATTGTATATTAATACATTAGTTAATTGTAATTGTAATCAAATGATATACTACTAATAAATCTAATTAATTACTGAAAATTATTTACTTAAAATGGAAACATTCTGCAATTTTGTATATTGTTGGCCTATTTTCATATGCATCAGATGGACATTTTTAGCCATTGTGTCACATCTCTGTGATTGATTGATTGATTTTTAGTATCTCACAACTTATGAGTTAGCTACATATCAAACCATAAAAAGACACCTGTCATCACTTGAATAAGTCAGTTGACTAAAATTGTAATCAAATGATAAACTCCATTACAGCAGTTGATCGTTTAAAATACTTATTTGCATATGCATCAGATGGACATTTTGCCCATTTTTTCATGTTTCTATGATTTTGTTTCTTTCTCTAGCACCTTTTAAAATTAATTCAGCGTTTTATGATTTTATGGTATGTTTTAAGGTAAACTCAATCAGTTAAACTAGCATTCATTTGCCTGACATTATAGGACTATTCTGTGAGCATTATGTCACATAATTAATATTCTTGAGCCACACTCTCAGAAATAAAGGTACAAAAGCTGTCACTGGGGTAGTACCTTTTCAAAAGGTACACTTTTGTACCTATTAGGTTCAAATATGTACACTTTAAGTACTAATATGTATCTTTAAGGTACCAAAATGGACCCTTTAGGTACAAACATGTACCTTTTGAAAAGGTACTGCCCCAGTGACAGCTTTTGTACCTTTATTTCTGAGAGTGCAGGCTGATAAGGTTTATAAGGTGTTTCCCTCCATTTTCAGATTGTTCCTATGCACCTAAATTTAAACTGAACGTTGAACATTATTGAATATTGGTATACTTTATCACAGTTTTATGAAAGCATTTAGCTACTCATGCTATTGCATGTTTTTAAGCATATGCAAACAGTTAGTTATTTACAATGGACTGATATAACTGGATATATTTAGCTCACTTAATTTGTTTTAATCCCAAATTAAGAAACCAGTAGTTCCCTTTAGGCAGGCTCACTGTGAGATGCCATTCTGATGCAACAGAGCCGTTGTCACCATCTCAGCATGCTGAATAAGAATTAGTGAAGCACAGCCTGAAGGATTGATTGAACTGTAGCCACTGGAGGATGATTTGCAAGAAAAACTGAGTACAGTGATCTAATGAAGGGAATTAAGTGATTAGAGCCTATTTGTTAAAGCCGTTATCCTATTGTTCTCATCAAATTATTTAGAAGTCAACTGTTTTTTTGTTTTTGTTTTTTTTTTGCTCTCCACTTGAAATACTTCTATTGAAGTATTGCAGAGTAACATCTAAGGCAGACATGTTAAGGATTTAAGAATGTGAGTTCAATTTTATTATTAGGATTTTGTAAGAGTAAATTCATATGTTTTATGCATTAAAAAAAAAAACTTACAAATGTAATAACATAACATATAGCATAACATAACAGCAATATCTAACTTTTTTTGCAGTGTGATCAGAAGGTAAAAGTTATCTAGTGGTTGGGCGCAGAGCTATTGAAGCCATGACCTTTTTTATTAAATTTTTTTAGTGCTGGGGAACGATTAATCGCATCCAAAATAAAAGTTTTTGTTTATATTATATATGCGTGTACTGTGTATATTTATTATGTATATATAAAGACACACACATACAGTATATATTTATAAACATAACATATTTTTCTTAAATATATACGTGAATGTGTGTGTATTTGTATATACATAATAAATATACACAGTACACACATATATATTATGTACACAAAAACTTTTATTTTGGATGCGATTAATCGTTGCCCAGCACTACTTTTTTTCGAGACCGTATTGAACCCTGTTTCACTCAGTCGACAAAAACAGAAGTCAAATTAAATACTTACAGTTGTAATGACAAGAAGGTGATGACAAAATTTTCATTTTGATCTATCCCTTTAATATTCACATTTGACATGCAGGTCTGAAATGTTGTCTTTTCAACAATTTAATGAACGTTTAATGCATTTAATGACTCATTTCAAAATGTCAGGAAATATTACATTGTTAATGCCATTATTCTGCCTTCTCGGTACAACTGTCTAAAAGGGAGCAGAACAATTGCAAGAAGTTAGTCCGCTCTAATGATGTCAGGCTAGAGGAAAGTCATCTTATTTAGCCAAACTTCCAGACCTAAGAGTACATGACTGTTTTACAGACAAGCTGGATCATTGACTGCAGGCACCTCTGCCAATTTATAAGCCAGACTTCACAGAAAGCCGTTCCAAGGTGCAGATAGCTCGTGTACTCGCACCATTAAAGGCTAACTAAAGATAATTGCATCTGTATATACCTTGAAAGCATTCCCTTTAGCACCGAAACGAATATAGTCTTGATTGCTAAGCTAATCTGCTGTAGTATCACAACATTCCTTGGCGTCAAAATGTAGGTCAGGCTAAACGCATTACAGAATCATTCGGGTGATACGGAAATGAGATACTGCACAAAGTTGTGCTGTAGAACAAATACAGTCAAATTATGAGAAAATACTTCCGTTTGTGTATGAAATGAGAAGATAAATCATAAAAAAGTGTTTGTTACATTAATATTTGCTGTGCGAATGTACCATTCAGTACAATCTGATGAGATGAGAGAAAGGGATGTACCAGAGGAGGAAATAGAGACACCCATAATGCCATCCTCCAAAAGAAGACCCCCCACCTACATCCCCCACCCTCAATAAATAAAAACAGACTAAACCGCATTTGCGGTATAATAAGATGCAGTAATTAATGCCATCGATTCACATCCATAAGGATCTCGACGCGGGGAATCCGATTACTTTTTATCACATTTCAAAACTCCAAGTTAGTTTCAGGAGCCGGTAACTTGGTTAGTGTTGGGCTGGAGCGGGAATGAGACGGCTGCTGAGCTTGATTGATGAGAATGCAGCAGGCAAGCTATTAAAAAACCAGTAGCTTTCATATCCCAGACAATGGCTATAAACATATTCTGAGAGCTGCATCCAAAATGACTCCTTTAGAGAGAGAAAACACTTCATCGCCGTAAACCTGTGGTTTATGGGATGTTCAATACATGAGTTCACAATATCGCCGTCTTTGCTGTCACTCATGTCAATGACAAATAGATATCGTGTACGTATAAATTATTCCTCTTGGCCTCTATTATTATTTGGAGATTGGGAATGCTGAGTTCAATGCAAAAGAGTTCAATGTAACAGAAGCATTATGAATGAGCTAGTGATATTTTAATTATTTACCTATCAAATGAGGTTCACATTTAATCGCTTGACAATGATACAGGTTTGTAACAGGCATTATGGGCTTTTTGTAAACAATGTGATTGTATAATTATTGGGAGGGTGCATAATACAATACAATCTGTATTGTATTATGTATGAAAGGGTGCACTGACAAACACGATAATGAGAGATGATGAAACAATGGAAATAAAGAAAGGGAGAGAGAGAGAGGAGAATAATCAAGTTTTAATTCCAGGTGTTTTTTTTTTTTTTTTGGTTATATAAGCCCACTTTTTTTTTTTTTTTGGAGTCTATGAGACCCCATTGCCACTTTTTCACAGTTTTTACGTGGCCCGAGGAAGAATTGGAAGAGAGAAAAATTCAGTTTCCAGAGAACATGCTGGTTCAAAGGTGGGGGTCACATTAGTGAAAATTCGCGGCAAAAAAAAGTACATTGTATGTTGTCAATAGTGTAGCAATATTGAAGCAGGTCACACACAAGTCACTTTCAAAGATGCTTAGTCAACATAGCAAATTGGCTTGACAAATTTGAACCTGTTTTGAATTCTGAAACATTATAGGAAATCCCTCATGCGAAATTCCTATTATGACTAGATTTCTCCCGCAAAATCGGCCAAACGACAAATATGACTGCACCTTTTAAGCCATCTGCGGAGAATTGCGCTAATCCTTGAATTTTGAACCTTTTTGCTATTTATACAATAAAACCAAGTCTTAGCTTTCAAATTGTCACTTTTATTAAAAAATTCAAACAATAAATGTTGTTTTGACTCTCTTATGTCAATGACGTACACTGTAAAAAAAAAAGAAAAAAGTTGAGCCAACTTAAAATTTTAAGGCAACCTTAAAATCTTCAGCAGATTTTTGAGGTTTCTCAACTTGTCGTTTTAAGTTTATACAACAAAAAATTGAGAATCTTCCACAAAAATAAGCTGAGCAAACTCAAAAATCTGCTGAAGCTGGTAAAAATAATTTTTTTAAGTTCGCTCAACATTTTTTTTTTGTTTGGTTTTGTTTTGAATTTGGCAGCACAAAGCGCAAGTGAATCATCTCTTCCTCTTAACTACTACGAAAAAACATGAATGAGCATCAGAAGGTATGTTGAATGACACAGTATAACTTACAGAAATGTATCAGCATTCATGTAATCACCCAGTGTTTCAACTACAAAAAAGGCAATAAAGCAGCTCATTGCGAACATATGATGCGACATTACATTTACCTCAGAAAAGTAGTTCAGTGTCCACGCTTAGAACTTTACAGAAAAGCAAAGCTTTGTCAAATGACAAAAAATGGTGGAGCATAGCCTAAATATGACACTCTCATAAATCCAGTATTTTTTACTCTAATAGACTTATTTTAGTATAAAGAATAGTATGGATATGTAGTCATATTTTATTAAGCTTTTGCTGGACAGGGAGCACAGCAGTGCTTTAATGAGGGTCAGAAACAGAAACGAGACACTGTCATCCATTGCCCCAGACATTCAGAGTTTAACACTCTTAAACTCATTCTCCTGCTGAATAACATTAAACACTGTAAGATGTCTATTTCTGTTTTGGAAGTTCATGACTGTTCAACAGATTTTCTAAGGTTTCTATTCTGCTCTTCTTTTTTGTTATGTTTTGACAGTGAAGAACCACAAAGATCCTCCCTATCCTACTGTCCTGCTTCCAATAACTCCCTCCACAAAATATTATCACAGCCTCTCCAGGGAGATGAGCAGAAAACGTGCTTTGGAAAATAGTGAGTACTCCTTCAGCAACAACAGCTGTTTGCAAATGATCAAGTCCTAGGAAAAGGATGGGTATAATATTTTATGGGTCGAATGGGATTGTTGGCTTTTCTCACCTCTCTCTCCTCCTTTATTTCATTAGTTACTTACTTAACTTCTGTCTAGCTTTATTTCTCTTCTTTTTCTCATTCTACACCCTTCTGGAACTTCCTGTTTTCCCTCTTGTTATTCTATCACTAAATGGTTCCAAAAGAGTTAACACACAGAGTTTATTCAGCACTGAAAACGACAGATTAGAACTATGTGCCAGATTTTCACACACTGTGCAATGCAACAGTTTAATTAAGCTGAAAGCAATGTCATTTTTCAATTATATGCAAATACATAAAGCATGTTGTTATGAACTATCGATTTAGAGGAGTATATATTCTGGGTGGTAAATCATGTGAGTATGTGAGTGATGTTAAAATGCTGAGGGAGCTAGTCTATATAAAGCATTTTCCGCAAATATGGTACAAGACAAATTGTTTATTTTTTTTTTACTTTTTTTTTTAACTATTGTTAGACGAAAGAAAAAAAAAAAGTACAGAGGTTTATTCAATTAATTGCAGTAAAAACTATTATTGTTCATTTTAATGATCAAATAATGTCATATTTAGCTGTATTCCACACTAAACAATAATTTGTACATTTTCAACTCTCTTACCCATTCTGGTGTAGGAGTTTATATTTTCATTGAATACACTTTATTTAATTTTTAAATAAATAATTTTATTTGTACTTTTGTATATTTCATATTTATTGCTAGAAAATAGCACAAAAACATTTGGAAAACATTTTGGTAACAGGGTTGGAAACAGTTGCAAACCTCGTTAAAATTGATACAACTCCCCCCCACCCCAAAAAAAGATAAGGTCAACATTACTGAAATGGCTTTCTTCACGTAAGAAACTGCATACTTTTCACCTGTACCATTTACCAGGTCTTCAGGCTAGCCAGCTTTGATATCTTGATACACCCTTACACAATGTGTAAGGCCAGACTCTCAAGCCCCCCAACCAAAATACATTCTGTATGAAATTTGTTTATTTTCAATGTGAGTTAAGGTTGTTAGAGAAATTGTGTTTGTGATCCTATCAGCAAATGTCATGTGCTATTGTGAAAATCACTTCTGATACCCCAGTTTAGTGGAGATATTGTTCTTGTAATGCAATGCAATAGGAAGCTACTGTTTGCGGAGTCAAATTACAAAGGAGCGTCAGTCTTTTCAAAGTTAATATACAACAAAGTGTATCCCTCAAACTTTTGAAAGTACTCTCTGGCTGCAAGTGCACTTCTAATTAAATTAGACACTGTTGATAGAAAAAGTGAGACCAGGGTAACTATTTTTGTAGAGACTCCTGAAATTGTCGTTTGCAGCTTTCAACACTGTGTCAGTGGACCTTATGTGACGACTGTGCAACAGAATCTCAGTTATTTCAGGTTGAGGTGATCAGTTATGGCAGCATTATGAGCGTGTGTTTCAGGTGTGCGTTGAAGACGTGGCACGAGCAGATGGCATCTGTGACTACGCCCTGGACTTGGCAAACAGAGCCACCTTCAGAGCGCACAGTGCCAGACACTGCTTCCAAGTATTAATTTAACATGTAGCTTCTGTTAGACGATCATTATATACCTTTCATAATGCAGAGAAGTTGAGGCATATTTTAGTTTTCTTCAACCCAGGCTCATTAGAAATACATGACTCTGCCTACATTTGTATCTATATATACATTTCACTGCAGTTTCCAGGTAAAATAAACACTAGAGGCAGGAAAACACAAACAACTTTTATTCCTTTTCATACAAATTATACTTACAGGGGCAAATTATCGATAAATAAAGGCCTCATTTTGCATGATTCAATGCATTTTGCATTTTGCAATGTTATGACCTCAAAACACTTTTACCATAGTGTATGATTTGTAAATGAATACATTTTAATGTGTGCATCACACAATCTGCTCCATATGTATGGCTTCTCTGACATAGTAAGCTTGCTCGCTGCACTTGTGAAAGTGAAGTGACATACAGCCAAGTATGGTGACCCATACTCGGGTATGCTCTGCATTTAACCCATCCAACGTGCACACACACAGCAGTGAACACACACACTGTGCCATTTATGCTGCGGCGCCCGGGGAGCAGTTGGGCTTGGCCTTGGGCACCTCAGTCGTGGTATTGAGGGTGGAGAGAGCGCTGGACATTCACTCCCCCCACCTACAATTCCTGCCGGCCCGAGACCCGAACTCACAACCTTTGGATTACAAATCCAACTCTCTAACCATTAGGCCACGACTTCCCTTGTGATATGGAGCTCTCTGGTATGAATCATGTGAAAATACAAGTCACGAACACTTCACAAAAGAACTCAAAGTCATGCATAAGGAAGCTAAAATGGCATGGTTGCTTTAGCACATTTTTTTGTTAACACTGCTGGTTAGGTTTAGGATATGGTTTAGTGTAGGTGGTACTTTAATTCCAAATATGAAAGAGTATTAACATTTTAGCACGAATCACTGGACATTTCTGAACTGCCATGATACAAACAGCAAACAACATACACTCTAAAAAATGCTGGGTTAAAAGCAACCCAACTTGGGTTATTTGGCAACCCAGCGCTGGGTAAATATTGGACAGAACACATGCTGGGTTATTTTAGCTCAGCTGGTTGGGTTAAATGTTTTAACATACTGGGTTGTTTTATTTAAGTCATCTATAGAAAACAGAAATAAGGCAACAGCAATAATCAAAAAATGTAACATTTAAAAGTAGCATTTTAATTTTCAACTGTTCTCTGTAATCGCTTTTTACTGAAACAGCGCTAATTCTGGTGCCGGTGTGTCATCGAAATCTGAGCCGGTGAAGGGCTGCTGTTCGCAGGGGAAAACCTTTATTTTGCTGAAGAAGTACACCAAATCGGCAGCGCTGAGAACTGCTCTCTCCTGTGGACTCAAAAAGGCCGCTATGACTGTGACTCAGCAACAGGGTTGTTTCACCCAGCAGTTGGGTAGAACAAATAACCCAGCGTTAAAAATGACCCAGCAACTTAGTTACAGAAAAATAACCCAGCACCTGGGTACAAATATTAAAAACAACTCAATAAAATGACCCAACAGGCTGAACCCAGCATTTGGGTTAAAAAAATAACCCAGCATTTTTCAGAGTGTAATAAAACGTTACCCCAGTCATGTTTAACTGAAAATTAAACACACTATTTAGTTTCATATGTAACCCCTCCGGTTCTCAAAACTGCACCGAGCAGGATTCAAACCGGTGTTTCCAGCATGGGAGGTGGGCTCGCTAACAAGTATGTTAAAGACCACAGTGTGCATCTTGAGATCAGGGGAGTGAGGTTTACCAGCACAGCTCTTGCCAGCTGGCCTCCATTACACTCTCCTCACTAAACCTCACTTCCATCCGGGTCACGGCACCAACGTAACCCCTCCGGTTTTACTGTCCTCGCTCGCTCCAAGTGGGACTCGAATTGGCGTTTCCGAGGATGGGAGGTGGGCGCACTAATGAGGACGCTAAAAATGGCAGCCTAAGATGCTAACGTGCCTCTTGAGATCAGGGGAGTGAGGTTTACTTGCACAGCTCTTTCCAGCTGGCCTCCATTACACAGACACAAGACATTTCGCTCTGAAACTGCCATGAAACATGCTAAAAATCCCCTGGCTTGTCTTTTCATGTGCTATGCTGCTTAATAAATTTGCATCTGCAATGGAGAAAAAAAAAAAAATTATATAGCTCATAGTGCCTCTTGTGGATATGTCATCTGTAAATTCCAGCGAAATGTACCCGGAGCAACGTACTTTGCAGAAATGTAGGCAGAATCATGTATTTCCAATGAGCCTAGTTGGTTTTCTTACATAGGGGAAACCAGAGCAAGTCATATATATATATATATATTTTTTTTTTTATTTATTTATTGTTATTATTTGCAATATGTGTCTCACACGTCCAAGATTTCCATCATTTAAGACACAATGCTTCCCCACTATTGAGTTATTCAGACGGTCCATGTTTTCACTGTTCTATGGTACAGTTGAACATTACAACATGAACATTACATTTATGAACATTACAAAATATTCTAGGGCACTTGAAAAATTTGTGAATATGATCACAAATAATACTCTGGCAAAAAAAATATATATATATATATTTAATTTAATATTTTTATCTATATATCATCATTATAAGTCAATATTTAGAACAAGAAAGTGCTTGTAGGAAATAGATGCTTCCAATTCTGTACATATATTTTAGTGGTAAACAAACTGACTTGTTCAAAACAATAATTTTAAGCATTTTAACTGAAAAAGTGAAACAAATAGGGAAAATTTTAATTTAAAGCAGCACTACACTTTTCAATTTAGCAAATTCTGTGCTTAAAATAAATGGTGAGGCCTGTGCAACAATGAAAGTCTCTGAAAGGATGCAGTTTAACTAAGATCAGAAATGTATGATGTATGAAGGATTTTTGGAGGTGATTTCTCATCTCTTAACCCACTACATGTTTAGTGACCTGGCAACTTGTCGTGTTATGTCAGGTCTTCCTTCTCAAGAGGGTTTGCTGAAAAGAAAGGTCAGGAAAAGAGAGCTTATAAAAAGATGTAGACAGCTTCTAGCCTTCGGCTTGGCTTTAATTCCCACCAAACACACAGTCACAGTCAGACAACACTTCTGATTTACTTCAGCAAGACTGAGCACTAGGTCTGAGTAAGATCTATGTGATTTGCTCAGTCGAGGGCTCTGACTAACCCAAGACCTGAACAGTGCCTCGGGTAAGAACGCAGGCTCTGCTCACACACGGCACTGTAGAGCCTTCATTTGTATGTGTGTTTAAACTTTCACATTCCAGTTCTTTTAAATCTGGCTGGATTTCTGTGTTTTCCTTCTATCCAGTCCAACATGAATCTTTTCATGCGTTATTCAAACATCATTTATTAACCTTCATTAAGTCCAAGGAAACTGCTTCCACCTGTAAATCTCTGGTCAGAGTTGTCACTTGTTGAAAATAATGTTTAAATAATGTCTTATAAGAAGTCTAAAGATGCAAAGAAAAAATATTTATTTAATTAACATTTCACTGCATTACATCATGTGTGTGTAATAAATAAAGAGCCTTAAACAATCTGTCTGAGAGACTTAATTTTAGAAAATCTAAACATGTAGGGCTGAAATTTTATTAAGTCATTTATTAAGCACAATTTATTTACTGAATAATATGCTGATAGGCCAAAGGTTATAACTGCTTCTTTAAATATGCGTCAAGGTGTATGTATACATATAATACCAAACTTTTGGGGTCAGAAATGTTTTTAAAAAATGCAAGAGAAACAGTAATGATGTGAAATTTTATTACAGTTTAAAATAACTGTTTTCTATCTGAATATATTTTAAAAATGTAACTTATTCCTGTGATGGCAAAGCTGAATTTTCAGTCTTCAGTGTCACGTGATTCTTCAGAAATCATTTTATGCTGATTTGATTCTCAAGAAACATTTCTTATTATCATTGTTGAAATCAGTTGCGCTGCTTAATATTTTTGTGCGTTTTTAATTCCTGTTGACTTATTTTATTACATTTATATTTATTAAATTTACAAACAATTTAGAACTTTATATCTTTGTTTAAAAAAAAAAAAAAAAGGATGATCACACAGAGCCATTTCCAGTACCAAAAACAATATTGTATTTAATATAGCACATTCTTCTTTTAAAAACACGACAAAATATATACAATAGAAAGGGTAAATTAATCATCTGTGAAAACACAAATAAGGTGTAAACTGTGCAACCAGCAGTAATATATAATTATTTGAATGCTCCATTAAATTTTGATTCAAAATTTGTTGAAGTGCTAATTTAGAGGGGCCTTAACAATGAACATAATTAGTTTAAGCCTGATTGCAAACAGAATGGAGACAAAATCTTGACTGATTTTGTGAAATCCTGAGCTGCTGCCTATAACAAACAGACTTAACACGCTGGTGGTCACTGGTTTTCTGATCATCGCAATTAACCAGATAGATAGCACTTTTAAACTCTATTACGAAAACATCCGGTGCAGCCACTTCTCATCTTCTTTACGATTCACAATAACATGACCCAGTTGACAACCTGTAAGCATTTTAATGTCTTGACCTGCAAGTAGCCCCCCGTTTCATCCTTAGATCAGACCCTCTCCTTTCTCATCCGTAAAGGTCTCACAGGTAATTACGCCTCTCTTTCCAAATAGCCCTGTTAATACTTATTTAGCACACATATTCTGTAATTAACAACACCCCCGCCTACTCAGTATCTTACTCAATTTGCAATCAAAGGCTGCTGTCTGCAAAGTTTTTAATTGTGCCCATGGCGATGATTTACGGTTGGTAATTACATTCCGCTTTACCCTCTATAATACCAGCAATATTCCCAGGTGCGCTGGAAGTTAGCAGTGCAAGTTAATTCGCCGCTTCCCATATATGAAATGAACAACACCCCGATAGCCCGTACGCACGTGTCTCTCGCACGGTTAATATGCTCACCAATTATTTCCACTTTGAGCTTTTATAGCCCTCCAGTGGGGAGTTGGAAGACAGAAAGTGTGTCTTGCTATCGTAATACAGTACAATCAGATTACGTGGAACATCCTTAACACAGGGAAACACAGGAAGTATCACATAACCAATAAATTGCTTCATTTTGAGACGAAGCCGCACAGATGCTGACTTGAGGTACTTGCCTCGATGCCGCCGATGTTAGCCACGCTAATGCCACAGTGGAAAAGGCTTATATATGCTATGACTAATAAGCATTATAGACGGAACGGCTTTGGATCTATGAATCACAAAGTCCTCAACTGCCAATTTAATATTCAGACCGCAGGAAGGCAAATTATAGGTGACTTAGTGTTCTCTCTATTGGAGTCCTGCCAGAGCATGTACTTAACTGACAAGCATAAATAGAGGGAGTGGGATTTTTTAGTCGCTATTAAGTGTGAGTCTTCCACTAACGCGGCACAGCAGTGAGTGGCGCCGATTTTTTTTTTTTTGGATGCTTCACTTTGTAGAAGGCTTTGAAAAATGTCTTTAATATATCCCCAGCACACTGTTTGATACCTCTTCCAACCAAATATGAAAGAAAGAAAAAATCCCACATATAAATAAATCTTATATCTAGGTCACCTTTATGTTTTTTGTATGGAAATGAGGCTGAGTTGCTGCAATATGAGCATATTTTGGCCCACTCTAACCAATTAGGCAGAGCTCCTGAGGAGAAGTGCACTGAGCTGCTCCTGATACCTAATATCAGCTTTTGGAAGAGAGTTTGTGAGACACCGTGTAACTGTTAGAAAGCATAAGCAAAAGGAACAGCTGTGATCTATAGGCTCACTAGGAAAATTGATACTGGCCTTTTTTATTTTATATATTTTAATTTGAAATTTCGGATTTGAAAAACTGTATCTTGAAGTGCAAATTTTCCAAAACCACAGCTATTAGTGTAGAGTTTAAATTATTTAATTAACTTTTATCTTATGAACAGATTGATTGACTGATGTACTGTATGTGTACACTAAGTCAATATTAAGTGTCAATAATATCTGTCAATTATATCTTGATTCCATTAAATTAAAGGTAAACATTAAAATAACTTAAGGAGAAAAATAGATTAACGTTGTCATAAATCAAAGGTGAATATGACATTGATAACATTAATAAATGTTTCTTAAAGCACCAAATCAGCATATGAGTATGATTTCTGATGGGTAATATGACAACAAAGACTGGAGGAATGGCTGGTGAAAATTCATCTTTTTATGACTAAATGAACCTATTTGTCTCTTAAATTATTTTTTTTACCTTTGATTTAGTTAAACCCATTTCACAGATATTATTGACACTTTTTTTAACTGAAAGTATTTTATTCTTTCTAATTCAGAATTGTTCATTTAAGGTGTTACTTCCCATTTCTTTGTAATTAATTGTGAAATTTACAAGCAATTTGAGTGAATTTTTTTTGAGCTCTCAAAGGGCTCTTGGTGTCTCTCAGACCCTAAATAGAGCCTGCCGGTTGACTTTGATTTACGCTTAGATGTTTGAGGCACGAAAAACGCTGCAGCATTTTACTTAAAAAGGGATAAAATCCTTCCAAAATGCATTGCACTTGCAAAAGAGCAGGCAAGACAGCCTCATCGTTTTTCTTCTTTTTTTTTTGTTTTTTTTTTGTTTAACACACCATCGCTATTGTCATTAAATCTCTGATCGTTTATCATAATAAAAAAGAGTATGAGATGAAGAAAAAGGGAGAGAGAGAAACTCGGAAGAGAATGCGTGGAATGAGCAGATTAGCAGAGATATTTTTCAAGATTACGTGCCCCTTCTGTGGAGCTCTCAGATTTGTCAGCAGAAGAACAGATACAGCTCTATCAATAATCCATGGCATTGTGTATTTCCCAACTGATGCTATTATACCGCTCTGGATGACAGCCTGCCTCAACTCCATCTTCCTTTCCACCGGGACCAGAATCTCATAAACTGCTCTCAACACAGACATCTCATATAAAGGGTAATAACTCTAGCCAGTTAATACCACAGAATTATCCGAAAGTAGAGCAATGAACCCGCTATAGATGCCGGGTAGGAGGTGTTCTAGCAGAATGCGGTAGGCAACTAAAAAGAAACTAGGAGCAAGGACCTCTGACAAATAATGCAGTTTGGATCGATTTAGTGATTCTAAGGTTTCCTGCACAGCGGAACACTGAGTCTCAGAAGAGGCTTTTTTGGATTTTCTTAACCAGCAATAGATTTCTTTGAAACAAAAATGACATTTGGCCATAAATAATACTACATTTGCTTCATTTATCTTTTTTTTTTTTTTTTGTACAAAAAACAAGTCCCAAAATAACCAGTTAATCCTATTTTTTTTTTTAAATAACAGGAACAATTGCACTTAAAGGGATAGTCCAACCAAAAAAAATAAATTCTGTCATCATTTACTCACCCTTATGTAGTTCCAAACCTGTATGACTTTTTTTTTCTTCTTCTGCTGAGCACAAAAGAAGATATTTGGAACGATGTTCGTAACCAAACAGTTTTGGTTCCCCTTTGACTTCACATTGTACTCTTTGTCCATATAATGGAAGTCATTGGGAACAGATATTAAAATATCTTCTTCTGTGTTGCACAGAAGAAAGAAAGTCATACTCGGGTGTGTTTCCCATACAATCACATAACCTGTTGGAGAAACTAACCAAATAGCCACGACTGTTTAGGGGCTTTTGCACCAGAGGAATGTTTCCAGAGTTCCTATAAATATTGGAGGAAGTACCCACTTTTTGGTGCTTTTGCACCGCAGGAACTGGGAAAGATTTCAGGAATGTCTTTTGGGGGAACTAAATGACCTCCTACTGCAGCGTAGGGTCTAACCAGCACAATAGGAACAATGACAGAAGTGTATGTTGATTGGCCGAACACATGCCATACGAAACACAGTTTCGTAAACATACAGTTTACATATACTTATATATGTTCACCAACAAATAAAAATTCTGTCATTAATTACTTGCCCTCACGTCGTTCCAAACCCGTAAGAACTTTGTTCATCTTCAGAAAACAAATTAAAGATTTTTTATGAAATCCAAGAGCTTTCTGACCCAAGCCATGGACCAACCACGTTCAAGGCCCAGAAGGGTAGTAAGGACATCATTAAAATAGTCCATGTAACATCAGTGGTTCAACCTTAATTTTATGAAGCTATGAGAATACTTTTTGTGCGCAAAGAAAACAAAAATAATTACTTAATTTAACAATTTCTTCTCTTCCTGTCAGTCTCCGCCGTCATTCACGAGAGTGCCATGACGCATATTATAACGTCATAGCTATATACCTGTAGCTATATTAACAATGTAATTACCACGTTTCTGGATCTTCAAACGTGTCAGTTCCCTTAAATCAGATACTGAAATTCCTTATGAGACCTTTTAACCTCTTTGGTCTTCACAGAACACATTCTTACTTAACGGAATGTCACAGAAACTGCCTTTCCATGCATATGTAGATGCACCAAAATCATCTTAAAAGGACTTATGAGCAACTAATCATTTCTATGCATAACTCCATATTATGTATGTAACCCACACATTTGACTATCATGTTCTAATCACTCATTGTGTGTGTCTTTTTAATAACTATAGAATAACTTAAGGGTTTATATTCATGTCTGGTATGCATGAGTGCGAAAATTCTTGCTTGAAATGCTTCTTCCAATCAATTCTTTGTCAAATGTTTCATATTCTGGTAAATCATGTCCAAAATTATACTCTGCAAGACCGGGAAAATTTGGACCATGTGACTGATAAGATAACATTGTGGATTTATGTATTGGGAGGAGAAACAGAGTAACACCCCGAGCTAAGACAACATCTAATTGGCCAGCACACCATTTTGGGATGTGTCCAGCAGCCCAGCTGAAAAACTTAGGACACCATCAAATATCGCTTTTTGCTTTGTGCTCTTAGCCATGCTTTTTGCCATTGCTTTTTGAGTTCTTTGAGCGCCGTTCCAGTGTGCTTCGGCCTGCATGCCCGCTGCTACCTAACCACGATGAGAAGAAAACCATCTAGTCCCATTACATCCTTTTATTCCTTTACTTAATTTTCTTTTCTTTCCATTGAGAGTTTCATGTTCTAAGTTAAGTTTTCCGCAAAGTCCAACTTCGACTGCGCCTGCCTCAAACTTCAACCAGACCACAACTCTGCATCTTCAGCCAACGCCCAAGACTTCACTACGAACGACCACTGAACTTTCAGCCAATCAGCAACCTTGGGAAACCCCCTGTCCTCCAATGACGACGACAAAAGGTAATCCCTTAACACAAAGGTAACGCAAGTACAACTCCAGATTCTAGCTGAGCTGGTGCATTTAATATAAATTTTAGCCTCACTGAAAAACTCAATGCGATGGTTAAATAAGTGATTGATGGTTGTTCAGGTCTATGCAATAACACATATTGCTATAAACTTGGGATTTCACATTTTCTTTCTCTTAAACTCATCCTTTCCTCACTTTCTCTCTTTCTGCAACTTGTGAGTATGAATGTGTGAGTGCGTGTGTTTGTGTGTTAGATTAGTTTACATGTCTTAGATTTATCCAATAAAGTCTTATTTGTATTGAAAGGAGAAGTATCTTGTGTTTTGTGCTTACAAGTTAATGTCTTAAACTGCCGATCTTGTTACTGTGCTATTTAATAGTGTTTTCACTATATTTTGGATTTGAATATCCAGTGCAGAGTTGATGTTATACGGCTCGTTCAGTGAATCGCTGCCGACTCAGTGATCAGCGGTAAAACAGTGATTCTGTTCAAATTCCCAATAAAATCATAAATGATTCCCTTTGAGCTAAATTGACCTGTTTTCCTTAAACCTTGCTGTCTGTATGCAGGGTCAGAAAGCTCTCGGATTTCATCAAAAAATTCTTAATTTGTGTTCTGAAGATGAATGAAGGTCTTTGGAATGACATGAGGATGAGCAATTAATGACAGAATTTTCATTTTTTGCGTGAACTATTCCTTTAATATACGAACTAACTCCAAAAACATGAAAAAAACATGATAGATTGACCAAAGCCATATTCTAGGCACTTCTACATCCTCCAGTTGTTGATTGCTGTGCTTAAATAACGTTGATCTTGGCCAGCTTATGTCACTTCAGTGTTCTTACTGGCAGTGTGAATGCAACTAGGACAATGGCCCTAGGGGAAGATTTAGTTCTCGAGGGACCGCCCTGGTGGCTATTTCCTATAACTACCTGCTGTGAAAGCCTCTAATACAGGACTAGTTCATTTACAACAACAAAGAAAACAAAAAAAACGAAAAAAAAACAAATCAGGTTATGCAGTAGCCTATGTAATTGGCATACACTTTACTCCCATACACATGATTCATTCAGTCAGCAGATTTCTCTACAATGTAATTTCACTGATATAAAATGTACAGCATGTTAGCTTGCATATTACACCCAAGAGCACGATCTATTTAAGTCCATATATCATACTAGCAAGAACCTATGCTTCTAACCACAGGTTGAGAGTTGGTGTTTCTTCCATATACTGCAAATGTTCATTTGAACTTTGTTTTCGAGAAACAGAATTTTGATCTATGTTGGTAGCAATGGCTAACAATGGTTTGGAACGTCAAAAGGGTTGAGTAAATGATGACAGAATTTTCATTTTTGGATGGATTATCCCTTTAATTGCATAAACATGCACAAACACTTTGAGATAAATTCCTTAATTAAAATTTGCCTACACAAAATTATTGTGGTAAATGGGCATAGAAAGAAGGGAAATCTATTAAATAACCTTCAGTCTTTTGCTCTTGTTTGTCACTGTTAAATTTCCTGCGCCAGGTGTTTGCCAATAGCAGATCATAACTGGGGAAGGCCGAATGATGAACCCAGCCTGTAAAGATATTCAGTGTTTGCATTTCAGGGCACAATAAGAAAGACCATCTGTTCGTGTCATTTGTGCTTTATTGTCTTCCTGTGTCTGCGTTCAGAATGTTGTGCAGTTTGATGGTGGTAGGAAGGGGGCTCATTACAGGTCTCAGCCTTCAGCACATCACAGCGGTGAGCAGAAATGAGAGTAAAGGCGACTTTGCGCTAACTGCAGGTCTGAGACCGCAGTGATGGCCACAGATGGTGGATGGAGGATGGAGGAGAGGAGAGCAGGGATGAGGTTGCCATGGATAGGGCCCAGGGAGCAGGCATGCATGTTGGCAGGGAAAGAGAGGAGCTCCCTGGAGTCGGATCTGCCAAGTCTCATACGTGGGAATGGGCCTGGCAGCAGAGAGAGTCTCTCTGTGGAAGAGCCTATGAGTGCTGAGTGAGCCTCGCTTTATTAGTAATGGGAAGAAATTGATACGAGAGGTCTATTTATACGTCCAAGGAAAAGGAAAATTCATTTTGTGTTTGGAAGAACATGATTTGTGACCTTTTTCTACATACAATGAAGTATTGCCATTCAAAGCAGGGATGCATTTTTCGAACTTGAAGTAGTATTAACACAACTGAAAAGGCACTAATGGCGCAATTTGTGAGGAAAAAAAAAATGCAGTATGTAATGGAAATAAATGGATATACAGCAAATAATACACTTGCTATATTCTAAAGGCATTTTTCTTTGTTTAATGCTTTTACCCGCCAAAATAATTCACCTGTCTTTAAATTATCTTTATTTGGGGGGCTTTTGCCTAAAAAAAAAGTTAGTAAAAATTGTATGACACAATGGAAATAATTGGAAATGGAATATACATTAAATAATTATATTTTGACTAAATATTCTAAAGCTACTTTTTCTTTGTTCAATGATTTTGCCTGCCCTAATAATGTCTTTATTTAGGGGATTTTTCCTAACAAATTTTGACATGTGAATTTTATTATATATTGTTTTAAGTTTTAATTTAATTTTATTTTATTTTATTTTATTTTATTTTATTTTATTTTATTTTATTTTATTTTATTTTATTTTATTTTATTTTATTTTATTTTATTTTATTTTATTTTATTATTTTATTTTATTTTATTTTATTTTTGTGCAATCTTAATATAAAGTAATGGTGCAATGTGTGTTTCATAAGAATTTTACTACCAGAAAATGTCTCTTTTTTTACAAACTCCATCCTTTATAAATATTTCAAAACCTTATTAAATATTTCAGAGACTAATGCAGAATTATTGGTGGTGCTTTGAGAGAACCTGAAACTCATTTTAAAATAATGTTCCATTTAATCCATGCAGCCTCCCTGGTGCAAATTTAAATTATGTAAAGGAAATAAATCTCAGACTAAAAGACAACAGTTGCTTCTAAAGATTACACACTAATATTTCAGTTCATCCCAAGAAATGAATGAAGTTTGTCTTTGGCCAACCATTGTTGTCAGCAAGAGTTAAACTCTTGAGAAATTAAACAAATTGCCCCTTTAATGCTGAATAAAACAAACTAAAACTGTAGTACAAAAAAAAAAAACCCTCATGGGTTCTAATTATGGAAAACTATAGACATTGTATTCATTAATGAGAGCTGCAGACTACAAAGGGAATTTAAGTGCATTTTAATAAGAACAAGACAACAGCAAAAGAAAAAATGCAATCTAAAGACATTAAATGTGACTGTGTGCAGTAAAATAACTATATTCATGTTCACAGTACGCTAATGGCCATTAAATTTCTCTTAAAAGGTCAGCGTTTTGTGTTTGTCCCTAAATGCTATGTGAAAAGAAAATGTTCTTACTCAGAAAGTGTGCATTCATTTATCTGAAGCAAAATGGCATTTGAATGTGTTAAAGCCATTAATCATGACCCATGCTTTATGGCATAAAAGAGAAGAGGAACAGAAATGACAAAGAAACTGTTCTCTTTTCCTGTTGTCTTTGTCGTATAATAGTACCATATGCATTTGTTAAATTCCAGTGGATATGAGACAAAATCCAACATGTTTGTTAATTACTTCTGGAAATAAAATGGATATGAATACAAGAGAACAGAGTCTCTGGCAGCATTATGTTCTGCAAAATCTAGCTTTATGAAAGCCTCAGAGACGTTCTGCTCTTGGTCACTGATCTTAGAATTCTCTCCTGGTGTACAATCACAGGTTAAATACATCCCTAGATGCTGTAGCTCAAAAAGTGGATCTTTCAGGGCTGGATTTACTAGTTAACAAGTGTTGTGTGTAGAAAATGTTGTTCTGCTTCACTGCCAGAGGTTGGTGGGCCAATTAGCATTGACAAAGACTCCCATGTGAATAGTCTTGTGTACAGACTGTCTGGATCTCACAGACACTGCCTTTAAGATGTACTAATGTGCTTTCATTGCACAATAGTTTCAACACATAACAAAGCGACCGAGTTTAAGACGGCTCTCTATGCATACTGCACTCTACTATAAAAAGAAAAAAAAAAATGATAGAGTATACAATAACAGAGGGAAAGGAGAATTAATGAGAGACAAAGCATTACTGCAACTGAGCCCTGGCAAAGTGTTTCATGACAACAACAAAGAGAAAGACATGGGTTGGGGTTAGATAGGTCCCTAAGCAGTATTTATTGGGGAACACGTTGCAGAATCATGCTTTGTCTTCAATATTTGCAAGGTATTTATTTAATATGACTATTTTATTATTATTTTATTTTATTTTATTTTTCTGTAACAATACCAGTGGTGTATTACTGCAGCTAGACAGCAAGAAAGAGAAAGACAGGGGTTGAGGTCATTTTGCAAGCAACTTTTATTTTATTTTAGTTTATATTTTTATTTTATTTATCTTTCATATTCAAGTTAATGACTACAATATTTGCAGGGTATCAATTATTTAACATGATTGATTGATTTATGTCCACAAATATTTAAAGGGTGTTATTTAATATGTGTATTTTATTTTATGAGTTAGTGACTTCAATATTTGCAGGGTATTAATTATTTAACAGGACTTATGTATTTATGTATGTATGTACACAAATATTTGCAAGTGTAATGATTAGTCCACTGGAGTCGAGCGTAGTGAGAACCCAAGTGCAGTTTATTTACAAAGTGATCCAAAATACAAACATAATCCAAGACTTGACTTGACTTGACTTGACTTGGACAAACTAGACTCACCGACAGCGGGATACAACTTCAATACACGATCAGAGACAATGGAACCAAATGGGCTACTTATAGCAAACACTCAGGGTCACATGACAAGAACCAACCAACGAGGAACAAGACACATGACTAGGACAACCAATCAGAACATGACACATACACAAGGCAGAGATACATAAGGGCAAGGGAACAGCATGAATCAAACTACAAAATAAAAGACATGAAAACAAGAACATGAAACCAAACCCAAAACAAGCGTGAAAGCAGGGTATTATGTAATATGTGTATTTTATTTATTTATTTTATTTAATTTTTTTAAATTCAGCCCTGAATCGATAATGCATTACTAACTGATCCCTGGCAAAGTGTTTTATAAGATTTTCATTGTAATTTATTGCCAAAAACACCTCTATTTTCGAAAGGCCATCCTTTATAAATAATAACCATGAAGAGTAATACAGATACAGTCTTCAGCTTTTACTCTGTTGTCATGTACAAGTTCAGGCAGTTGACATGCCGGTGGAGTCCTATGAAAGCTAGGAATCTTTCTGGACAGTGTGTAGCCAATTATTCTCCATCACATGGCCATCTCTCTGTAGGACCAGGATGATTAGTCAGATATAGTTCTAGATGGTACAGACTATTTCTTTTAAATCATGGAAGACAATTATTATTTAAAAAAAGAATGAATGCATTTGATCTCATTTTATTAAAATTCTCCCTAGCACCTTTTGATTAACATATTTTTAAAGAAAGGTAACCCCAAGGCTGTGATGAGCTGTCATCTCCTCCCCAGAGGCAAAGGAGGCTCTGAACTCCCCCTAATGATGTGGCTGTCTTCTGCTCAGATCAGCCCTGCCAGGCCCCATCACTTTGCTTAACCAAGTACAGAAGAGCACCTGAGTCACAAACTTCAGAGCATTTCCGAATGCTTTAAAATATGCCTTCCCTGATCTTTTCGAGATTTCTCTCTTTCATTGGTTTTGCTTCAGGAAACGCATCTTAAAGTGGACATTGAGTGGCGCCCCAACATACAAAAAAATAAATAATAATAATTGCATACACATCTGCTGCTTGTGTTATTCTTATTTTTAAAATAGGCTTTGATAAAGCATCTGCTAAATAAATATGTAGTATGCCCAACAATGACAATTCTCTCATCATTTACTCATCTCCCTTCATTCCAAACTTGTGTAAATGTCCTTCATCTGCTTAACACAAAAGAAGATATTTTGAAGAATGATGGTAATAATTGACGGGAACCTTTTTTTTTTAATGTTTACTGTTAATGCACAACATTTTCAACAATGTTAAATATATGGGGAGCATTTTAACCTCCCTTTTAAATGTTGTTAAACATATTTACTGTGCTTATATGTGCTCAAATCTTAACCCTGCACTATTATACAGCTTGTTGCATGTTATGTTTTTCATTTAACATCATTTTTCCCAGCTGTGCCAGATATCCAAATCCATTTTGGGGTCATGACCATTTCAGTTTACAACACTTTATTTGCATTATAATTCATATGTTAGAAACAGTCAACTTGAGACTGTAGAAGATATTAATGCTCCCAGGTGAGGCTGTATTTTGAGAGAAGTACAGACGTGATTATTTCAATATAAAATGCGAAACAAATACAATGAATATTCAGGGTATTAGATGCTAGCAATTGTTGGCACACTGCTGTGCACGAACAGTTTAAAGTCAAGGCTGACTAATGACACATGTCTGAAGAATATGTTGAGAAAGGGATAAATAAAAAAGAGAGAGGGAGAGAGAGAGAGAGAGACCTAAAAGTGAACATTCTATCATTTAATCATCTTGGTCCAAACTTGCAGAACACACTCATACAAAAGATATTTAAAACATGTCTCAGGGTTTTTGTTCATACAGTGAAAGTCAGTTGGATCCAGTATTGTTTTGGACCCTGCTGACCTTCATTGGATGGGCAAAAATAGTTGAAACATTTTTCAGATTATTATCATTATTATCAGAATATTCAGAAGATAGAAAGCCATACAGGTCTGGAACAACATGACTGTGAGTAAATGATGACAGAAGGATGCCATTAACCAAACAGGTGACAGTAGCCACTGACTTCCATAGTATTTTTTTTTTTCATACCATGGAAGTCAATGGCTACCGCCAACTGTCTGTTATCAACATTCTTCAAAATATCTTCTTCTGTGTTCAACAGAAGAAAGAAACTTGGAAGAAGTAGAGGGAGAGTAAATGATGGCAGAATTTTTATTTTCCCTTACTGAAACATGTGGTTTTGGAACAATTTCAAGGTGTAAATTTGTGAAACCCATGTGATCACACATATGAACACATGTGAACAAATGTGGACAAGTGTGGACAACATGTGATCACATGGGTTTCACACATTTACACCATGAAAATATTCCAAATCCATCATGTTTTGCGTGTGTTTCACATATTTTGCATGTGATTTTAACATGTGATTGCATGTGACTGATTTTCTATAAGGGTTGAGAGAACTATCCCTTTAAGGATGGGCAAGGAAATACCAAAAAACCCAACATTATTTTAGTGTAGCTTCTACATGAATCAGCAATACTGGTTTCTTACCTGGGGGAATACGCTCCAAAGCTATTATGGAAGGGATGGAACTGTGCCATTCTGCATAGCATTACTGCATGCTTGTTTCTTAACCCGCACTGGTGGATGTTATGCAAATGATTGACTTAATGCAGTCGTCCGAATACCCAGCGTACACAAATTGATTTCTTTTTTTTGTTTGCTTGTACCTACATTTTGACTGTTGTCAGTCATTTGGTTAGCACTGCGACGCCGTGCAACGTCTCACATAACCACACGCAGCCTTGGTTTCTTCCCCTTCCAAATATCCCAAGGCATCACTGCCTGCAATTTTCAGCACAGATTGATTTTAGCACTCCTTGAAGCCAATTTGGGATGTTTGCGTGTTCTTATATTCTACTGATTTGATTCACGAGGGAAAGTTGTTGGGAGGAAGGAGCCAAACGCAGAGGGGGATACGGATTAGATTCCATATTAAAAAGAATGGTAATAGCTATAAAATAGCAGCTGCCTGAGGCTGCTTGGAGCAACGATGAGGCCTGTCTTTCTCGTCCTTTTTACATTATTCAATTACTGCTGAAATGGAACACCTGGGACACTCCTGGAGTGACAAAAAGAATAAAGAACAGCTTCAAAATATGTAAATGTTTGAACAGGGCTGCTGGTAGCAGTTTCCGAAAAACTAAGCGATCGTAACTTGTGGTGCGAGAGCTTCCCGTTAAAAAACGGAGGGAAGTTAAACACATGGGGACGCCGGGGTACATGCAGGGCAGCGAACATAGTGACAGGCAGGGACTCGGGGAGGTTGCATAGATGCTAGTGAAGCGAAACACAGAGGAACTGGAAATTGCTTCAACACATGCTCTCCCCTGTTCACTTTGCAGGGAGATGAAAGCACTGAGAAAAATCTCCCTACTTTCCCTAAACTTCTCTGAAGTGAAGTCAGAAAGAACTCCAAAAAAAAAATAAAAAAACGTGGAGGGAGAAAAACGAGGGAAAAAAGGCAAGTTAAAACAATCGTTGAGAGAGACAGAAACATAAAGAGCGACTGGATGCTGCCATTCTCTCAGTGGGGAGAAATACTCCACCACGCCAGCTTTGCGTTTAAAAAAGTCTTCGGCTTTGTGATTTAAAAGAGGGAGTTGCAAACAGCGAACACAAAAGAATATTCAAAAATGCTCGAGCAAAACAAGCCTCTGTCTCTTCTCGCCCGCCCGCCCGCTCCGTCAGGGGAGAGCTGTGTGGTGGTGGGTGGAGGGGAGGCTTGAACATCTGAGGGGAGTGTCAGGAGTTGCTGACAGAACGCATGCAGACAGCCACAAGACAGCCACTGTTATTCCACAGAGGGCGTTGGGGTGAACTTCTCCAACATCACTCTGTTCTCTGAGCCACATGTACACAAGGTAAATTATTTGCTCCAGCTTTCCTGCACAAAGCAGATAACCGGTGCCAGGGATTCTGACCTTGGTAGAAATGTGTCCTCGTAGGATGATCGTGCCATTGGCTTGAGCAGGCTTTGTGTGGTTTGGTTTTCAAACTCTTTGAATGGATACACTAAACATTGCTTCCTGGAGCAGAATAGGACACTGAGTTATCATATTCATATCCTTTTGATATGCTAGTATTGAAATTTAGATAGAAGAAAGTGTTTGACTTTTTTATACACTACAATTCGTGTTTGTTTTTGTTTTTTTAAGAAGTTAATGTTTTATTACAGCCAGGATATATTAATTTGGTAAAGAGTGATTGTAGAGATGAACATGCGTAATGCTACAAAAGATTTCTATTTCAAATAAAAGCTATTCTTTTAAAATAACGCAGTCTACACACACAAAAAAAATAATAAGCAGCACAGGTAACACTTTAGTATAGGGACCAGTTATTAGCATGCCTATTATTAACATATTGGCTGTTTAGTACCATATTCTACATCTTTAATCCTACTCATTACCTAAACTTAACAACTACCTTATTAACTATTAAGCAGCAAATTAGGAGTTTATTGAGGCAAAAGTCATAGTTAATGGTTTGTTAATGGTAAGAATTGGAACTTCAAATAAAGTGTGACCACAGCACAACTGTTTTTTTTAACCATTGTTAAATTGTTTCTTGAGAAACAAATCAACATGTTAGAATGATTTCTGAAGGATCATGTGACACTGAAGATTAGAGCAATGGCTGTTGAAATTTCAGACATTATAAAATGTATTAAAATAGAAAACGGCTAGCTTTAAAGTAACTGTATGTCATTTTGTGACTTTGGAGCACCCTACAGTTAATTGAGTGAAATGTGCTGTTGTAAATATATCACTGTCATAATTACAGTGGATAGCTGTACACATGCATTTGTTGCTGCCGTAAAGCAATGCGACCTTTTCGTGGAATTTGGTACCGGCTCATCAGACTTATATATTTCCAGAACAGACGTTTGCAGGAAAAGTGGGATAGAAACACAAGCCATTCATCTTATTATTAGTCAGTGTACTATGGTTTTGAAACTGATATTTCAAAGTAAAAACACTTACATACAGCTGCTTTAAATGTATTTTTATTAACAATATTACAGTTTTGATTGTATTTTCATCAAAAAAAAAAAAAAAAAAATGCAGCCTTTGTGAGCAAAAGAGGCTTTTTACAAAAGCATTAAAAAACATTACCAGCCACAAACTTTAAAATGGGAGTGTATCTATTTCAACAACATTTTCAAACAATCTTTCAGTACCCACAAAAAGTTAGATAAAAGTCCACACATCTTAGTGCACTACATCTGAGTGCACTAAATAGACACTCAAAGAAGTTCTGTTCGCCTGAGGCGGTAACCATAGAAACAGTATATTGCTCAGCTCATTGCTTTAGGATCAGTATCGCTTTAGGATGGTACATCAACAAAACACAAGTCTTGTCTTTCGTTATTACTACAGATTACTGACATTGTACAACTAAATAACAAAAAAACAGTAGACGGTTGTGGCTATTTGGGTTTTGCAATAGTGAATGTGCCTGAAAATTACTAATAGAAAAAGAGGCTGTTATTTTATTTTGGAGTACAAAGATAAGCTTATTCTATTGGAATCATATGATTGCTCTAATCATGCACGGTAAGGCAAGTAAATATGAATTAAGAAAATAAATAGGGTCAAATTCGTTTTTATGTCGAGTATTTCATGGTTAAATAACTTTTAAATAGTTAAAGAGCTGATTCAAATTTCCCCTTTTTGTTGTAAATCTTCACTGAACACAGACGGCCACATTCTCTCAGACATGCTACTGATCTATTGATATTCAGGACTGTGATCCCGCCTAAGTTTTTACCGTGCTTTAAAGTAGGAAACTCTGAAACATCAAGCAGTGGCGCGCTGCTAAGATGAGAGCGGAACAAAAACAACTGAATTCCATCAAAACAGATTGTCAAACCAGATGGGAAGCTCCCAAGAACTGGGCCAGGATGTGTGTGGTGCAGACTTTGAATAGGCAAACACGGTAGGCTTCACAAATAGTGAACAGAGCTGACGAAAGACAGTTAGCTCATTACTCTCTGTAATCGAAGATTATCATTAAACCACACCTAAAATGGCTTCAGATAGCACCAATTATCCTCTGTGACATGTATCACAATAGCAATTAAAAACTAATACGGTGGGCTGAGAACGAATTTAGCTTTGTCGGTGGTGATTATTTGTCAAACTGTGTTTTCTTCCTCAGGTCGAGTTATTGAGGAAAGTGGGTGATCTTTGAGTGGATTGGGTGAAACTTACACAAACAGCTACTGTATAATTGGCCTTTGGTTTCACAGTCAACATGCTGGTGCAAAGAGATCTAATGTTACGCTACACTGGGAACAAAAAAACGGCCAGAAGGCAAAGATCTCATTTTTAATACATGACAGGCAAGTCAAGCATCTTTTTTTTTCTTTTTTTTTTCTCTTGCTTGCCATACCAACTACCTAAATGCAGACGAAACAGTACTTTCATTCAAATGTTGAGACGTGGATCAATGAACTTTAACATGGCTAATGAATACCAGTCACTATTTTATAGGCTATAGAAATTTAGGATTTATAGAAATATTTACATTAAACTCAAATGATGTGGCATAATGTTGATTAGCACACAAATAAAAGGGTTCCAGTGAGGTTGTTGAATGTTGTCAATCTTTAGAATGAATCAATCAATCTGTTGTCAACATTAAAATGCACACAATTTCAATAGCATAAGTACAGGATAGAAACAGTATGCATTTTATCATTATCTTACACTTTTCTGTGTAAAGTTATATCCAACTTTATATTATTGCCATGACAATGTAACACCTAAAACCCTAAAATGACTGGAAAAATTACGAGAACAAATTTCTACTGCAAAAAAATACTTGTTTTAAAGGGAAAAAGTAATTAACATAATGCTCTTATAAAATAATATTTCTGTTTATTTTTAATCCTCAAAAATGATCCCCATTCACTTTCATTGTAAATGCAACTACAACTACTGTATTTTAAAATATGGAATCTGAGGGTGCAAAAAAAATCACATTTAAAGTTGTTAAATGAAGTATTACTAATCAAAAAATAAGTTTTGATATTTACAGTAGGAAATTTACTAAATATCTTCATGGAACACGATCTTTACTTAATATACAATGTTATATACAACAATATTTTGAAGCTGAATAAATAAGCTTTCCATTGATGTTCCATTGTTAGGATAGGACAATATTTGGCCGAGATACAATTATTAGAAAATCTGGAATCTGAGTGTGCAAAAAAATCTAAATATTCAGAAAATCGCCTTTAAAGTTGTCCAAATGAAGTTCTTAGCAATGTTACTAATCAAAAATTATGTTTTGATATATTTACAGTAGGACATTTACAAAATATCTTCATGGAACATGATCTTTAGTTAATGCCCTAATGATTTTTGGCATACAAGAAAAATTGATCATTTTGACCCATACAGTGTCTTGTTGGCTATTGCTAAAAATATAGCCGTGCTACTTATGACTGGTTTTGTGGTCCAGGGTCACATGTGCATACTATGGGGCTGTTAAATGCTTGAATCTGATTGGCTGACGAACGTTCTAAGGTGTGCAATTATTTTCAGGGAAATGCATGGCTAAAGTAGTTCCAGGCAAATATTGATCGCATTACATGGCCATATCACTTCACCAAATGATTTCAGTTATTTCAAAGGTCCTTACAGCTTACAACAGCAAAAGAACCAAAACCCACAAAGACAATGACCAAGCAAATAAATATAGTAAGCTACAAGATAAAAACAACAAATCATCATGTTTTTGCCACAAAATGATGTTTTATTATGTATGACAAACAATATTCTCTTTCTCCTGCTCTCTCCTATAAACACACACATAGTAGAACAGACACACATGTGCACAGAAACGTGTTGTCAGCACTGCTCTGATGATTTTATCAGTAAATTAGCGTAGAAACTTAAAAGCTACATGACATTTCTCACTAGCGAGGTAAAAATAGCGTTGTTCTTGAAGCAGATGAACTTAGTTTCGCTATTAGTAGATACACAGCTGCTGAACACTGTTGTGATGCACAAACTCACACGCTTAATCTCTCTCTATCTCTCTCTCTAATAAATGAATTAATAACTTCATAAATCAGCTATCAACGGCTCAAAGCCTCTGTTACTAGATTTAAAATGTTGTTTTGGAATTAGCATCACAAGTGTGGGATGAGATGCGTAAGAAATTAGTCATGCACACAAGAGTGTTTTAAAGACAAAAATGTGATGAATGTCTTGAATAACTGCATCATCACCTCAGGTGTGCATTATTTTCTAATAATTCAATGGCTCGTTGTCAGATATTCCTTACGTAAACTCTTTTATATGACTATAATGCACTGTAAAAAAAAAAAAAAAAAAATTGAGCCAACTTAAAATTTTAATGCAGCTTCAGCAGATTTTTGAGTTTGCTCAACTTATTTTTGTGGGAGATTCTCAAATTTTTGTTGTATAAACTTAAAACGACAAGTTGAGAAAACTCAAAAATCTGCTGAAGCTCGTTGCCTTAAAATTTTAAGTTGGCCCTGGACCACAAAACCAGTCATAAAGATACATTTTTCGATTTTGAATTTTTTCTGATTTTGAAGCTGAATAAATAAGCTTTCCATTTATGTTCCATTGTTGGGATTGGACAATATTTGACTGAGATACAACTATTTGAAAATCTAGAATCTGAGGGTGCAAAAAAATCTAAATTTTGAGAAAATCGCCTTTAAAGTTGTCCAAATGAAGTTCTTATCAATGCATATTACTAATCAAAAATTACATTTTGATATATTTACAGTAGGACATTTACAAAATATCTTCATGGAACATAATCTTTAGTTAATGCCCTAATGATTTTTGGCATAAAAGAAAAGTCAATCATTTTGACCCATACAGTGTATTTTTGGCTATTGCTACAAATATACCCCAGCGACTTAAGACTACTTTTGTGGTCCAAGGTCACATATTTTGTGATAATCAACATTATGCCACTAATGCTGTCAGTTTGTACTTAACTTGTATTGAACCTGGACTTGGTTCGTATGACTAATAAACACTATAACTTGTAAATGTCGAGCACTATCTTTTTTCAGCAGTGCTTGTGTTAATGTATAAAGTAGTGTTTCATTAGTGTTCATTGAGGCCCTGAAGAGCAGTCAGACTCAGCATAGGCTTACTATTATTATATCGCCTCTGGCTACACCTGGTCCACGCTTATTCGCATTCAGCCGCTGATTTGTTAGGACATAAAATCCAGTGGACCTGATGCATTCCTGAATAATGTGAATATATGCAAATTTCCATGATTGCAAAATATACTTGATTACTCAAAGGAGAGTTATTGTGTTCTCCTTCAGGGTGACGTGTGGTACAACTGAGACCGGCGTGCATGCTAAAACCGCGGGTGAATCGTCCATGTGCTGTGCTGAATTGATTGCAGTTGAACTTTAATTCTCCCCTGAAGATTTTTATTTTGTTCTTTTGCCTTTAAACATGCCTGAAGCCCTCCTTACGGTCCTTCATTTCGCTGCAGGCGAGAATGACTTCAGTGGCTCGCGGCCTGATTTAATATTTCCACTCTACCTTTTATCTGCAGGTCTATGATGTGATCTACAAGTCCCTGTTCATCAAGAGTGACCACTGTGATCCCACACTGGCCATCCAGTTTGGTGACAGCATCTACTTCTTTCAACGTTTCTCTCAGGGTGCGGAAGCAAGAGATGCATCACACGATCTTTAATTGGGTCTTATGTGAAGGTGATGGTTTGTTGCCGTCGGAGATATCTGAGGTTGATCTCTTTAGCATTAATATATTCTCAGCGCACATGAAAACTCCTCTTCTAGTCAGCGCATCACTGAGCTAATTAGGGACAGCATTTCACATGTCTTATCTATCAAATCAGATAGTTTTCACAATCTTCATTCCATCTCAAATTAACTTCAGCCCTTTTTTAACAATAACCAACTGTACCCATCTTTTTTGTTAGTTGAACCCCTTGGGCATAAAATATTTACTTTAAGTCCCCATGAGATGTTAAAGTCACATATCCACAATGGCAAAAATATTGATACTGTCGAGACATCCAGACAGGCCAAGAACAAAGACTGCTGCTAATGCAAATAGTTACTTTTAAGAAAAAATGAAAAGAAAAATGTCTTAAATTCTTCACTTTCAAATGTTTAAACCCTTGTATATTTTATGTCAAATGCCCAAGCTTTCATTTTGGAGAAATATTGGCAGAATGCTGCACACTTCTGCATAGATGTTAGAAATTAAACAAATCTGAATTTTAATAAAGTGAACCTCACTTTGTGTTCCTAAATGTATATTAGAAGCAGCATTTAATGTGACCCGAAGCCACACTTGCAGTGCACTTCTTTAATCCAATAATTGTGATTTGATGAGATATATTGCTAGTATTGTTTTATTTTGATGAATTGTATTGTTTATTTTAATCCTACATTTGATTTTTAATTATTCGCTTTTCATCAACTCACAAATCTCTTGCAGTTCCCTCACAAACATGGTCTTGTAAAGAAATGGCAACATGCTGTTGTTACCTTAAAGATCTAGTTGTACCTATCTAACATTTCTATATTAGTTTGTTAGGTTGCAGTTTGGTTGCTGTAGGTTGCTATAGGCTTGAGAAAATCTATATTCAAAAAATCACATAATCGCAAAGAGCAAATAATAGCAAAAGAGCTCTGGAGCGACCACCCACTCCAATGAAGCATGTGTTTGACAGAACACGTGTCTCCCTACCCTAGTGAAAAATAAATACTTAAGCATATTTGAAATACATTTATTTCAAGTATACTACAAATACATGTACATATTTATGTACTTAATAAAAATACCCTGCAATTGTATTTTTGGTACACTAAACTGATATACTTATAGTCTGCTAAATTTGAACAACTAATTTGTGCTTAATGCACTTTAATTGTGCAGAAGTAGTGCTGAAGTTTTTTCAACCAAGTAAATTTGATTGTGCTAAAGTGGAACTATTGCAAGTATACTTCAGGTAAATTACTTTAAAGCGTACCTGAAGTACACTTGCAATAGTTCCACTTTAGCACAATCAAATATACTTCAGTATATCTTTACTTGGACTTCCGCACAATTAAAGTGCATTAAGCACAAATTAGTTGTTCCAATTTAGCAGACTTTAAGTATGCAGATTTGTATAGTAAAAGTACAACTGGAGGATATTTTCATTGAGTACATAAATATATAAATGTATTTGTAGTATACTTAGCATGAAATAAATGTATTTCAAATACATTTTAGTATATTTATTTTTCACTATATAGGGCAGGCACTGTCACACTCTATTAATACTGAAATCAGAGATAAAATATGGCACCTGTAACGTTTAAATGAAGCGAAAGAGCGAGACTTTGGTGTGATATGAGCGACAAGAAAGTAGTGCAAGTTTCAGTGGGGCATATGCTGAACGTCACCTGAAAAAAATGGAAAACTGGTCTTATCACATCCACTTGTTAACAGCAGTATGAACTGATGGCGATATCTATGGACTTTTAAGGTAATCGGTTAACCTAGCTAGTTGTTTTTATTACTGCCGTTTTATTGTAATATCTGAATGCTAGTGAGAAAAATAATAAGAAAAAACCTTTAGATATCAATCTATAAGTTATGCTCATCTTTGGTATCTCCTTTGATGACATCTTGAATAAAACAGCTACATATTTAACCAAGACCTAAACCAGAAGTGTCACGACCTGTTTTACAGTATATGGAAGTTTGTTGCATATGACCCCTATTATAACCCAGACAGCAAATATTAGGTATGATGACATTGATGAACCAGAATCAAATATTCCAGAAAGACATCTAATAAAGTGCCTAAATAAGTAATTTTCCATATAATGTAGTCTAAAATCTAACAAAATATTATTTTGTTTATCTAAATGAATGATTTCAGAGAGCAATCTGAAACATAATGTTTGAATATACTCATATATCTGTATATATCCAGTTCATATGAGATTTGGAAAACTGCTGACTTCACAGTCAGTTTGGGTTTGTAAATCACAGGGAATTATTTGCATTCCCAGCAAATGGAATACAAAAGATATTTCTGATTTTCCAGTTCTAATTTCTATTCAAAATGAAATGTAGCCATCACAATTTATGTGAAATTCAGTGCACTTACATCGCAACGCTGCTTGTGTGACATTTAAATTAATGGAAATTGCACTGCAATGTAGGTTTACTTACTGAGCAACTGCAGATGCAGAAGCAAGATTATTTTCTTATGTTTTTCTCCAAAATGGTTTAAAAAAAGCCTTCTTTGTATGAATCATCTGGATGCAGAATCTCCTGACAGGCGTTTCTCCAGTAGCTTCTGTTTGTTTTGGACTCTTTGTTTGCAAAGTAGCTGCCGCATGATGCACTGGCTTTTTATTGTTATTCTTTTTTAATATATTTCCTTGACTTGTCCTCCCAGTCATTTTTAATTACGAAATCTTCTCTCACATGCCACACAGCATCGCTAGTTCACATTCAAGAGGAACCACATTAAAATATCATGCTCAGGCGAAGACTGTTAAAATGAGCACACATATGAATATAAATGTCGAGCCCGAGGATGAAACATCTTCACCGAGGTGCCATTTCCCTGGAGCAAAGCTTTAATCTATATGAAAAGTATGGCACCGGTGTTAATATCCTCGTATCCCTTATGCAAAGACAAGAGAGAATTAAACTGGGCCGTGAAAATTAAGGACAGCCATTTAACAAGAAAACCTGCATTAAATACGTAGATAAATCCATTAGGAAAGGCTATAAAATGCAAGCGTTCAATGTTCATCTGTCTTGGTAACCTGGTAATTGGTCTGAATGAAGTGATATAAAGGCGTTTGTTTAACAGGGATGTTTTAACACTTCAAGCCACACAGTCATTTATGTTTTTTAATTCAGCTGTGCTTTTCCATGTATAATGCATTATTATTCATCCTTACATCAAGAACAGTAACGACATTTCAGTTTGTTGTGTTTCTTCTGTGTCTCATAGAGACAAATTGGTCTCTGTGTATAGTCTGGAAAGTCAAGATGGACATTTCCTCAAGATGAAGAAGGCCTCTTATCAGAGCTCAAAAGCTGTGCACAATGCTGTTCACCATTTTGATTGTCCAGGCCAATCTCAGAGGGAGCATATTGGTTTGAACCATTTCCTGAGCTAGATTACCTTCCTCTGGGCTCTTGAGATGCAGTTATGAGCCTCTAAATTGGGAGCCTGCTAATGGTTAATCACAACCGCAGAAGGAACAGAGGAATGTAAAATTGTTTTGGTATGAAAGTCAGAGTATTTTTAACATTATTATTATATTATTTGTTTTATATTGTGCATTATAATGATATAAAGCAGTGAAACTTCTCAAACTATATATATATATATATATATATATATACATACATATATATACACGGCTGTTCATAGAACTGCATGGGGAAAATAAAATAAAATTCAAAATAATGCTTTCTTTGTTTTTAAATTAAATTAAATTAAATTAAATTAAATTAAATTAAATTAAATTAAATTAAATTAAATTAAATTAAATTAAATTAAATTAAATTAAATTAAATTAAATTAAATTAAATTAAATTAAATTAAATTAAATTAAATTAAATTAAATTATGCAACAATTCCCAATTGTCCAATTTTATAATTTTTCTTTGTTTTTTAAATGTACATGTCGAAAAGAGCAAAGTGCTTGTTTTCTTAATCTATTGATAAAATCATATGAACGCTCATGAGAAAATTAGACTTAAATGTCACATGCAGACCACAGTAGGCATGAAACACAACAAGGGTAAAATCGAATTTTGATCATTTTACTAGAGGAATAAATGCATTCTGACTTCACATGACAAGAAGTGACTAAACGTGACAACAAAATCGAGAACAACAGTGTAACTAAAACTGGAAAAGGGTCAAACAGTGCAACCTTATTAATTATTCATGCCCTGGTGCATGCTGGGAAGAAGGTGAATGGGATTGAAACAGAAAACCATCCATAATGCAACTCACCTGCTATGCTTGTTGTTTTGACGTAATACATCAGTATGTGTGAATATATAATCTCATATTCCTGAAAGTTGTAAGTTAGAACTTAGAAATAAATAAACAACATAACTAAATAAAAACTATGATAAGTAATAATAATTAACAGAATAATAATTACATTTTCAGCTTTACTTCCTAACTAAATGATGGCTGCAACTGATATCTGTAAAAAAAAAAGACATATTTGCAACTATAAAACTTTAAAAACCTGCTGATAATATCCTTTGCATCTAGCATGCAATTCCAGATCCTAAATGACTCAAGTGTGTTTCTTGATGAGAGTTAACTGGAAGGTGGTTGATCCTGCTGGGTCTGTATGAAACTTGAGCTCTGAAATGAGCCCACAATGGAAGTTAATTAGCACTGTCTTTCTGGAGAAAAACTCTGTTTTGGGTCTGTAAATTGAAAACCACATAAATTTAGAAAGTATTTTAAGGTGCTGCTGCTTTTTTCCTCATAATTAAAAATACACAGTGTTTGGCCATCTGTGCACTCATAAAAATGTCTGTGAGTACACTAATTTACTGCACCGGGGGTTTTATGATCTGACTTCTTTAATAGGATGTGTATAAGTCTATGTCAAACAACAGGCTGCTCACCCCACAATCAATTTTAACTGAAGAGGAATATCTCCTTGGCCTCATTTTTCTTTATATTTGAAAGCAATACAACATAATGAGACCTGCCAATAATATCTACTGGTGACATTATGCACCATCTGAGGACCAATAGCAGTGCAGAGATTTGAACTATGAGGTCTTTCATGATTAGGGGGGTTAGGATCTTATATTGCTATCATAAATAACACCATGACAACCACAATATAAATTCAGCAAATAAATAATTAAATTTCAAGGAGGGAAACTTTTGATTGTCAAAGATTAGAAGCGTATATGGTCTAATTTAATTTTATTACATTTCATACGCTCTCTCTCTCTCTCTCTCTCTCTCTCTCATACACACACACACACACACACAAAAACAAAAGGTTGTCATTTTTAAGAAATAAAGAAGCAGCTAATTTCTACTCTCAACTTTGAACAAAAATGGATGTCACATTGAATAGGAAAACACAATGACACTTGAAGAATATTTTGGAAAAAAAGAAAGAAAGAAAGAAAGAAAGAAAGAAAGAAAGAAATGAAAATTAGTCGCCCCTACTAAGTGAATTTTAATGATAGAAATAAAAACCAGTAACCTTTTATTTAAAAGCTTTGATCCAAATGCTTTTTGGTGCTTAAAAAAAAAATCTAACACAGAAACGAAGTGAACTTCTCATAAAATTCCTTGAATGTCTCTGTGCAAAAGACATTATCTCAAATCTAGAAATTCATTGAACTTTACCTCTTCTGCAATATTTGCTGCCAATGCTTGACAAAGGTAAACATTAATGAATTATTCATTTCTAAATCAATTCTAATATTCTTTTAATTATATTTACCTATACACTGTCTGTACCGGGTTTAAAACTAAGTGGATCTGAAAAAGAAGCAGTCAGCCTTCATCCTCTTCAGTTCACTTATGGCTTATGACAGGCCTTATTATAATACTGACACCTCAAATTACCCTTCATGACACAGTCCAGTACACATGTGCACATACAGTTCAGCACTCTCAAAATTAAGTGGTTTACTTTAGAGGATATACGAGCCGTGCACTGCAGCTTCTTATTCTTTTAAAATGATTATGTTGTAAGATCTATGATCTAACTAAAACCATAGACATTTTGTATCTTTGGTCTGTTGAGAACAGAGCCGAAGACCTTCATTTGCATGCATGAATTTTAACCCGTAATTTGTGCACCAGCTTCCTTTTATGAATAAACAGAATTTCTGATGAACCATATTACTCCAGTTGTGAACTGAAATGCCAGTTTTTAAATAAATTTAACATTAAATTTTCTTATGAGGAGAATGTCATATTTATATTACAAATGAGGGAATTAATACAGGTGCACAAAATTGTATGTGGCTGACAGTAATTTATTTGCTTTATTTAATCATTAAAGTTCTGTTTCTCTAAAGCAAGTCCAACTAATGTGATACATTTTAATGTAGGCCTATGTCTGTTAATATTTCTGTGTTGATCCTTATGTTCACATTTGCAGCTCTGTTGGTGTTTTATGTATATGCATATGCATATGTATATGTGTACATCAGAGAGAGGGCAGGCAAGCACTGAGTGTGTGTGTGCGTGTGTGTGTGTGTGTGTGTGTGTGTGCGCGCGCAGATGTACATGTGCATGCATGTGGAGATATATGCATGTAGAACGCAATACAAACTGAGAAAGATGGAAAAGCTAAAAAGACAGAGTGTGTGTATATGAAACAATCAGACAGAGAGTGTGTTCATGTGTGCGTGAGTGTGTGTGTTTCAATGGGCCAGCAGTTGTGGAAACCAAAGCTAATTTAACATTACTATCACCTTGCTTCAGTCCATCCATTTTAGGTATGTATCATTATCATCAGTAATTGAGAAAGATTGTAGGTTTTATGCTAAAAAATTGCTGAACAGACAATGATTCAAGGTTGCAAAAAATGAATAATGTATTTAGAGCAGCATACATAATTGTTTATCATCCAGTCTTGAGACATTTGAGAATATTTCTGAAGTCTTGAGTGTTGCTTCAGCACCATGGACAGTGCCGTTGTATTCGCTATTGCATCGTAGTCAAGCAAAGAAAAATGCGCATGCGCAATTCATTAATACGATTTTATCATTCATTAGAAAAATACTCAAGGTTAATAATGATAATAATAAAAAGATTGAGTAAATATGTGTACAATACAATATTTTATTAGGCGGGACATTATATAGGGACTTTTCTTTTTCCACAACTTACATCTGTGAGCATTGTCACTGAACACTAAATCAATCAAAGCTACTTATTATCCGGAATGTAGAACACACCATAATGTAAATATGTATTTTATAAATTAGATAGATGTCTGGCAAAAAGTTTTTAAGACGTCTCCATTGGCTGATATATGATATATTTTTTTCTCATTATAATCACTGTATAGCAGGTGGCCTACATTTGGCATATTTTCAGTATGTTCTGCATCCAAACGACACATCATTGACAGCACAAAACAGGAATCTTCCATTCGTGCAAAAATGCTTTGGGGCCATAAAGCACTTCCGCAGCTCCACACCACACACCTCACTGGACGGAAGCCGAATCATTAAGGCTATACAAACACAAAATAAAGCACTGATAAATACACCTAGTTCAGGATTTGAAGTTCGTCTTCGTCTTAAATATCTTCTCGTTTATATAGTGGTCCAGGTAATTGTCAGTAGCGAATTGTTTCCCATCGATAAAATCCAAACAATCGCGACTGAAAATCGCTGCGGCCAAAAAAGGCGGGAACTCCCTGTGGACGCGTCCATATGCAGTTTTGCTAGATTTCGGTTTTGTTCAAAGAACTGATACTCGTTCTTCCTCGGTCACTTGGAAAACATTACTTGCAGTAACAAGTCTGCGAGTCAGTTATAGAGGAAAGACTAAAAATCCAGAGAACGTGGAGTATTTCCATCCGCCCATTAGATTCCCTCTTTCCAACTTGAGATAGACTCGATCCTCGCGCTCCACCATCAGTAGAACTCCGTTACTCGCCGCCTCCCGCGTGACATCCTGATCTCCAGCAAAAGCAGATATGACCGGGTACTCGTTCTGCATCAGGTTAACCTGAATAACAGGACACAGCGCACTTTAGTCCTTTGAAAGCAGAGAATAGGCTTTCCACGAGGGTTCGTGAATAACGCACAGTATGAGAGGTGACTGCAATTGTATTTTGTGCAAAAACATATTCTGCTCTGCTCACCTGTATGGTTTGTCTGTTGTAGACCTTGACCACATGAAAGCTGAAACTGTATATTCCTCTCCGTGGGGCGGTAAACACACTCGCTTTTAGGTCGAAATGATTGCCAATGTTTACTAAGACCTGAAACAAAAGCAACATGATGCGTTACAAATCCGCTAGCAAATGAAAATGTGCGAATCTACATATCACATTTACTTTTAGATCTGCAATTTTACACTGACACATGCGGATCTTCGAGCGCAGTGTGGCAAGCTGGTTTAACATCTATTCCATACAAACAACCAGTAAATATTTTTGTTTTTAAATATATTTTTATTTATTATTTTATTAGTTGAAGATAACCCAATAGTGGAATCTATTTTGTAACTGTTCAGTAGATACGAGCACTTACTCCAGTAGTGAGAAATTGTTTCATTGTTCATTTTTCTTTTTTCCTTTTTTGGGGGGCCATTGAATTAGGCTATATGAAATCTGTGGTCCAGATATCAATTCATTTTCAATGTATTCCAATTATTACTAGCAGATATTTCAGTTTTAAAAGTTCTATTAATTTGGGCACTATTCTTTGGTTATTTGTAACAGTTTGAATAGTTAGAAACTAGTATCAGTTCCAGTTGTACTAGTACTTATTTGAAACTTGTTTGATAGTCTACTTTTAGCCTACTTATTTGGTACTAGAACCTATTTTAAAATAAAATAAAAATAATAATAATAAAAACAGTATGTATCCTACTGGTTACAAAAACATTTATCGCAATTGTTTACATGTTAAAACGGCTTGCCATAAGCTCATTCCAGACTTGTCAACACGTCGGGTCAGTTTTAATTACTACAGGTCGATTTTAATGACAGCGGGTCGGTTATTGTTAATCTATACACTTGGGTTAAATTTAACATTTTGACAGTACAGGTGATAATAATAATTTTGCAACTAAGCAATTCGTTTGAAAGGTATATATCGGAGACTAGTAGGCACTTAATACATTGTAATACACTGCAAACGTTTAGTGAAATGCTATTAATTACCCTGAAAAACGCAACTAAACTGGTTAAAAACGTACATCGTCCAATAGAATAGAAACATTTATCACTTCGTGAAGTTTATGGCTGAAATTCCTGAGCACAGCCCTACATATGCAGTTCCTGTGATTACAAAGTCACCAACGGGACACCTGACCTGGTCAAAATAGATGGTCATGGATGTGTTGCTCATCTCCGAAGGTTCGTGGTTTGTCCCTCTGACGGCCGAAAAAGCCACTTTGGCGCTGCCGGAGCGCACAGATATCCCAAGCGAAGAGGTGACTCCTCCGTCAGAAGAGGGGTTGGAGTCGCACACCACCAGACACTTTCCCTCCAGAACGATGGGCTCCGTGTCATTCTGGCCCAGACAGAGCCCTATGCCACATCCCAGGAGAAAGGCGAGAGCCAGCATGGCAAAGGGTCCGGGACAGGCTGCTGGCACCATGATCGGAACAAGAATCCTGTGCAAACTGATCTTAACCACCAGCCCCTTGGAGGTTTGATGTAGCTCTGTCACCTGGTCCAAACTAACCGCTCTCTCTCACTTTCTCTCTCTCTCACTTACTCTCTCTCTTTCAATTCTGTAACTCACCGTCACACACTCCTTTTCTTCTCGTCTATGCGCATCAGTTGAAGCTGATCAGAGTATTTGCACAATGGTTCCTGAATGATAAAAACGAGAAATCAGAACAATAATAATAATGACAGTGCAGGAATAAAAATTTATCTTGATAATATCTCAATATTATGGTTGATGATATTAAATTGCGCAACGAGGCGCAACACCTAATCTCAACTAAAATACAAGGTCAACTGCGTTTAACTCACAACACGCTAACAAAAATAAAGTTTACAGTGATCTTTTCTATAGTTAATATCACTTCTATAATAATTGCATATCCGATGAAATAGCCTAATTAAAGCTAATTAAAACAACAGCACCATGAAATCTAGTATTTCTTTCTATGTTTTCTTTTGCCTCATTTCTACTTCATGTTGTCCATTATGTTACCTGTTAAATCCATGGTTGGTGCAATCTGTGTTCCTGCTCCTTCAGCTGTCTTGAGAAGGAGTGAAGCGCGCACCCAATAAGAGTGGAGAAAACCAATTGCTCCTTCATCCTTTTTAGAGGGCGATTCACGCCCATCCCTTCTTTTCAAGTACAGTAATAATTCTGGAGCGGACGTTTCTGGACAATAAAGTCAGGCACGGCCAGAATCTTGGATTTAAGACTTTGTCTGCACGATTAACATCCAATTTATCAGCCAATTGTTGGTGACATCTGTATTCTTTCACATAGCAATAGCAAACATATAGGCTATAGTTTTGTATATAAGATGCAGTAAGTAGACCAGCTATGAATTTGAAGCTGATAATATAGAGCTTAATATCAGAAAAATAGACATGCACTTTAGTAATATCGGTATCCATGTGGAATGCCTTCAAAGTCAGACAAAAATCTTGTGCTCCACCCTGTGGAGAAGAAGTGCTATGGTCCTCTGTCTGACATCCACCTTATTCCCTCTCACAAAATGAGATAATCTCAAACCCTACTGTGTTTATAAAGTTTGTATTTTTAAATAAACACTATGAAACATGGTTGGTCTGGCTTGATGAACAATGGCTGGTCCTAAAATATCTGTTGTTTTAAAGGTTCCAAAAGTGATTTCCAAAGAACCTTTCAGTGAACACTTTACAGTAAGGTCATTAGTTAATGCATGCAACATACTATCAATGAACAATACAATTGTTACAGTATTTATGAATCTTTGTTAATGTTAGTTAATAAGATTAACAAGTGATTTAGAAGAGTTGTACTTGTTGTGATTAAATATTGATAATGGATCCTTATTGAAAAGTGTTACTTAGGGCTTGAACTATTTTTTTCTTAGTGTGAATAAAATTTAAAAAAAAACTAAAGAACCATGTTCTGCTATAACCTTTTGTGAAATGGATGTTAAAAGTTTTTCATGAAACCATATATGCCAATAAAGAACCTTTATTTTTAAGAGTGTATACCATAGAGCAACTTCTTGTATTAATAGACATATGTTGTTAATTAAATCTTTAAAAATACTTGCAGATAATAATTATTGCCAAAAATAATAAATAAATAAAATAAACAAATAAATATTTGACTAATAAAAGTGTTACCAGAGTTACAACCTGTGCAATACATTCATTGCACTTCTTCAATAACTTTGAACTTCATTACTGATTATGAAAATTAAAAATAAACTCTTAAAATCTAATAAAATTGACAGAAACTACACTGACATGTTAAATAGATTTAAACAAAGGTGTTATCTGAGAATCGTCATAATATAACCTCATTAGGAATAATAAAACATGCAATAAGCAATCAGTTTTGTGCTTTCTATCTATTAAAAAGCTTTTCAGAGAAGCTCCGGAGCTGTTGTAAAGTGTATAAAGTGTGATTCTGGGTTTGACAGGTCTACTCAGTATGTGTTATGTCCACTGAACCCATTCTTAACCTCCCTAATTAATAGTTTCCCTCACTCTTCAAAGTTGCTAATTGGAAATATCATGCAAGAAAATCGCGGCTGGCGCCTTCTAAAGAGTGAAATGAGGATACTGCTTTGTAATGTAATGTAATGACTCAGTGTCTTTATTAAATTTGAAGTATAATAGCACTTCACAATATGGTATTCTTGTCTTTTAGGATACTTGAGAGACTGCAAATAACAGCAAATACTATCCTGACCATATTTTATTAACACATTTGCCAATATGTATAGCCAGAATAATGGGTTTAAAATAGATTCCAAGTAAACTTCACATGCAGCAGTTAGGTTAAATTAGGTGAAAGATCATGCATTTTCCAGTCATAGTCAACATCATCCATCCTCACATGCTCTCCATGCACCTTTTTTGACAAGATTCGCACTGTGGGTGCAGAGTGACAGGCTCTGTGGAGGTTGACGTTGAGTATCCGAGAGCAGCGGCTGACCGAGGGCCTATACAGAAGGGCGAGTAAAAGAAAGAAAACATCAAATGTCAAGCTGGGTGGTCATCGGGACCTGTGTATCACAGGGCCCAGAGCCGTTTATGCCCACAGAGAAGAGCTCTCCCCAACCAAGAGAACCCGTACATTATTGTGAATGTTATGACTATTTCATCTGACAGGCAGCAGACCATCATCACTCTTGAGATCGCCTAGACCACCATAAAAAACCCTTCCCTTTGCTATTTTTTGCTTTATTAAAATCTCATCTGATATATTTCACAAGGAAAAGTTTACCCAAGAATGAAAACTTGCAGAAAATTTACCTACCCTAAAGCAACCCTAGATTTGGATGAAATTTGGCTTCAATCATTAATATTGCTTTCTCCTGTGAAAAAGCTGTCTCTCGTCTGAACCAGGAGAGAAATATGCACAGATTTATTTTTATTTTTTTTTACAAGCGAAAATGGATTTTGATGTCAGAGGACAATATGGGTGGATTTTTCACTGGAGGAAGTGATATTATGGATTACGGACTCATATTTTGGACAGAAGCATCGGCCTTGATGGATTTATTTCTTACAAAAACGCCGCTTTTTGCTTCACAAGGCATTATGAACTGGAGTCATGTGGATTACTTGTGGATTATTGTTATGTTTTTTAACAACTGATTGAACTCTTATTCTGACGGCACCCATTCACTGCAGAGGATCCACTGGTGAGCAAGTAATGTAAGGCTAAATTATTCCAAATCTGATTTAATGGGGAAAAAAAGATAACAAGTGAACCAGCAAAAAAAAACAAACAAAAAAAAACCCTAACATATGTTGCAATGAATAAAAAGGAAAACACGTTCAGCATTTTGTTACTCTCAAATTGTTCACGTAGCATTAGCACCCCCATGAGGCTCTCAGGGTGTTCATAGTTCCTACTTTGAAAACTTCTTGATTAGGTTGTTTCAAAACGACACTTCCGCTCCTGGCCTGTTGGTGGCGGCATTTCGCCAGATGGTGACATCGCCTGTTAGTAGAAGAATGTAGTTGTGGCAACAATGCTTTTTTGAAGTTTTTCCTCGGAATACCATGGTATAACTCTTCGCTGAACTGTTTAATGTCCTATCTAGTGTACTAGACCGTACCCATTAAAATACACCAGACTCTGTGAGATGACAGTGCGCCCTGTGTAGTGCGATTAAAGCGCTTGGCACCTGGTTACCTTGGCAGAGAGACGCCGGAAGAGTGAGACTGAACAGATAACAAATTAGGAGGCACTTAAACACGCTTCAGAAGAGATACAAATTATGTCTTCGCAATCCGTGAAGATCCAGAGGCAAGATGCTGGGCAGCCTTCAATTATTAAATCAAAATCCATGCCCAGGTTGTTGTTGTTTCTATGTTATTTTACATCATTCTGGCTTTAATGCTTCTGCACTTTAATGCTTCCAGCAGACTAGATCGTCTCAGTGTGTTTGTGTTTAATTTTCACAGGAAACAAAGAAAAGCAGCTTTACAACATCCATTAGTCTACAGAATGACATCCAAACGCAAAGAAAAGACTTGTGAAAACTCCTTAGAAAGGCAAGTTTTGTATGATCACTTTAGCTTTACAGTGACTTGCTCGCATCCCTAGAAATTAATTAAATAAATGATGTGTTGTTAGTTTAAAATAGCGATTTAAGTAGTTGTATGTTTATTTATTCATTTAGTATTAAATGCCATTGTGCTACCATTATATCTGTTCTCCTATCTATCTATCTATCTATCTATCTATCTATCTATCTATCTATCTATCTGACTTAAACTAGGATGCCAACAGAGATCATTCTCAGGATTCTCTCGTACTTGGATCCCGGGTCTCTGTTCTGCATTAGTTTAATCAACAAGCATTTCCAGGAACTGTCCAACAGCAAGTGAGTGAGTTTGTTTTTCTTCAGGCCTTCTTTCTCTCAAAGTTCAAAAACCAATCAAAATCATTATTTCCTCATTCCGTTGTCCTTGCAGCTTTATGTGGTATCAGTTTTACATCCGCGAATGTAGCAAAAAGAAGAAAGCCATTGAAGAGGATCAGATGATACTTGAACTTGGTGTGGTGGGTGTGCAGGAGAGGCCAAAGAGATACTGGAGAAATGCATTCTTCAAAGAAGTTGCCGGCCTGAATGTGAACAAGTGGAGAACAAAACTACAACGCATTGACCCTTATTCAGGACTGCCGCGACATACAGAGGAAGTCATAAGGTTAGAGATTGTGGCTTTTTTTATTTAGTTTATTTGCGAATTCACTGTTAATTAAATGTGCAGTGTCCCTTTTCATTTTATGGTTATTAAATCCTTTTTTAATATGACGAGAGCATTGGTTTGGCATGGAGACACGTAATCTATTTCTTTATGTAAATATGTACGCATAAACTATGTTCAGTTGTAGTTCCTGGGTTTCTAGTTGTTTTGATTTATTTCTTTCAATCCTCTTTTTGTACGTCCCTACATCTACATTTAGTAATACACAACAAGACTTTGTAGTCAAAATATCGTCTTTGTTGTGACCTATCTAATCTGTTGAAGATGGTATATTCCCCATCAAATATATGTCAGGGTGTGTTTTTCCCTCCTGCAGTGTCTGGGCTTATTAAAGGTGAGTGTGAGAGTCAGCGTCTTAGATTTGCTCTGTGCTCCTGGGCGATGGGATACGGAAACACGCTTGATGATCTGCAGGCCGCGGCGTGCTGTTGTCTTAACCTCTGATTAGAGCTGCCGGGCCACTCAATTTTTCGACTCAAAGAGCGTGTGGCATACAGGGGGAATGAAAATAATTGTGGTCCCCTCAGAAGGCTGGGTGAATTGTAGAAATAAATTGCTTGGCCCCTACCTCTTGCCCAGACAAATCCCCATAGGTTCCTCAGTTACAAAGACACCGAAGGATGAGATTTACTTCAGTAATAATCATCTCCACTGACTTGCAGACACAAACAACAGCTATTAATCTATCTGGGACTCTGCTTGTATCTCGTTTTACAGCATTAATTGATATCATATTGTGCCAATGCCCGGCACACGATGCATCATATTAGGTATTTCCCCAACCTAATGCCCTGCTTCTTTCAGAATTAATGCCGTTCATTGCTGGTATCTTGCCAAACAGACACTTCCCTGCTCTTAATCAACTTAATTAGGTTAACAACAGTACCTGCATATAAGTCAGGCAGTCAATTAATCAATCAATAGTATTTTTGTGTTGTTTCCCAGTTAATCTTTTAGTTTTCATATTTCCATCTGAACACAGTTTTGATTCTCAGGTAAATGAAACTTAATTTAAAGAGGCGGAGGATACTTTTACAGGAAATCTAAATAAAATACAGATTCATTTTTAGCAGGGTCTTTACCTTGTATTCTCCACCTTTAAAAATAGTTTTGTTTTCATGTATTTAAATTTATGTGTGTATGTATCTATGTATGTATTTATTTATTTACTCATTCATTCATTTTGTTAACTTGCAATGCTAAATACAAATCTCTGAAAACAACATTATATATACATTATATATACATGCATGCTTTATACATGCATACATACATATGTATGTGTGTGTGTGTGTGTGTGTGTGTGTGTACATACAGATAGATAGATAGATAGATATATATGTGACAGATGGATATGAGATAGATGGATATGAGATAGATGGATATGAGATAGATGGATATGAGATAGATAGATATGAGACAGACAGATAGATAGATATGTGATAGATAGATATGAGACAGATAGATATGAGACAGACAGATAGATAGATACGTGACAGACAGACAGATAGATAGATATGTGATAGATAGATAGATAGATATGTGACAGACAGACAGATAGATAGATAGATAGATAGATAGATAGATAGATAGATAGATAGATATGTGACAGATAGATATGAGAGACAGACAGATAGATAGATAGATATGTGACAGATAGATATGAGATAGACAGATATATATGTGACATAGATATGAGATAGATAGATCGATATTAGATAGATAGATATGAGAGATAGATAGATAGATATGTGACAGATAGATATGAGATAGATATAGATATTGATATAGATATAGATAGATTCCCATTGATTATAAATATACAAAAAAAATCCCTCAAATTCTGGATGCATCTAAAATCAAGTCCCATAGAATCGCTACATTTTAAAGCACTACAACCCCGAAAAAAGTCCCCTAAGTCAGCTGGTTCTGAGACTTACTAACCTGACTAACTCTACTAACACTAACCAGTCTCAGACCAGCACTGCTTCTCACCCAAACATTACAATAAATCAAATTATCAAACAATCTAAAAATATATATCTGGAACATTGGGATCAAGAAACCAAAACACAAAGTAAATTACAACTCTATCGAACTATAAAATCAAAATATGAATTAGAAGAATATCTCCAGAGTGTCAAAGACACAAAGCAGAGGCAGATCCTGACCAAGTATAGACTCAGTGAGCACAGACTAGCCTTTGAGACCGGCAGACACAAAAAGAGCTGGTTACCCAGAGAGTAAAGAGTGTGTGCTCACTGTGAGACAGGAGAGATCGAGACAGAGACACACTTCTTACTTCACTGTTACCAATTTAAATCAATCAGAGACACATACATCAACAAATTCAACTGAAGAGGAACAAATAAAGATAATACTAGGAGAGGGACAGACAGCAGCACTGGCTGCGAGATACGTGTGGACGTGCCACAGCCCGAGAGACAGCAGGTGTATGTACATAATGTGTGTAATATGTGTATTATGTCTGACCTCAGTGTGTTTCCCTAATGTCTACCACAGTGACCCTCAGCCTGTGTGTGTTTATACGTTAAACACTGTGGTATGAAATGTTCACACAAGTTCTTATTTGTTTCACTGTTTAAGTTTATATTGTTATAATGTTTTTTATTCTATTATTTTGATCTTTTCATTATTACATTTCTCCACATATATTTCAAGCTTTGGCAATATAGTATTTTTTACAGTCATGCCAATAAAGCAATTTTGAATTGAATTGATAGATAGATAGATAGATAGATAGATAGATAGATAGATAGATAGATAGTGTGTATGTGTATATATTATTAACTTAATTCAAAATATAGTTTCTAAAAACAACATCTTTCAGTTTTAATTTTTCAAAAAAATTAATAATTATAATTGATGAAAGTGATCATTTTTATTTTTATATTATTTAAGTCTAAACCTCACTTTTAAACTTCATTAGGTTTTTGTTTTATACATACTTAAAAATGCAATTAATAATAAACTTACTTCAAAATATAGTATCTGAAAAACAATGTTACCTTTTAGTTTCATATTTTTAACATTTTTTTTTTTTTTGCAAGTAAAGAAGTGTATCTTGTTTTAGGGATGTTTCAGGAAAACATGATAAATATACAGATTAAACATTATTTTCATCAGCTTAGTGTTTTCTTTGATACATTTTATGTTTTCTTGATCTAGCATTCCCCACTTCTTCAAAAAACAACAAAAAATCCATTGCCCTTAAATGATCTGAGAGCAGAGGTGTCAGATGGGGTTTGTGTCATGTGTGTCTGGCAGGAGTCTGTGCATTACATGGGAGATCACAGTGACTGATGGGAGAGGACGGCGGAGCACCTTTGAGCAGTCTCATGCCTCCTTCAGCAGTACGGCTGTTTTTGTGTTCTGGGGCGCTGTCACTTGGCCTCCTTTCAACCAGCTCACCTCCCTTGAGCTTCACGGAGTGTTTCGGGTGCCCCTCGATTGTCCTGCTCCTTACAGGTGTGGTAGGTGCCAAAAATACAAATGTACAGCTTTACTCCAAACTAAATGATGTAGATGTTTCCATCTTGTGTCTTTCAGGCCGGGCTGGAAATCATTTATGTCCAAAATAAAGCTTCAAGGAGAACACTGTGAACTGTGTGTTTCAGACAAGATTGTCAAGATGCTGTATGTTGGACAGGGCGTAACTTTGGGATTCTGGAAGGTATTTTTCATTTTCGGAGTTCACCTTGTATATTGTGGAGAAAACATACATTTTGTGACACTTATTTTATTAGTATTGCTGTTTGGTTTGCTGTTTTTTTTTTTTTTTTTTATGTATTTTGTTTTTTTTGTTTTTTCCTTGTTTTTTGCTTGTTGCACTTGATGTTTTGAATTTTATTATGATAATATTTTCTTGAAATAAATTAATACTTTTAATCAGCAACCATGCATTAATTGATTAAAAGACTAATTTAAGACCTTTTTAGTTTTACAAAAAAAATATATTTTATATAAATGTGGTTCTTTTCAGCTTTATTCATCAAAAAACCTTTTTAAAAATGTTTTCAAAATAATAATGATAAATGTTTCTTACAAATCAGCATATTAGAATGATTTTTTGAAGAATCATTAGACACTGAAGATTGGCGTAATGATGCTGAAAATTCAGCTTTGCCATCACAGGAATAAATTACATTAAAAAAAATAAATAAATAAAAAAATCAATAATTTTAAATTGTAATATTTCAAAATATTACTTAATAACAGGCAATAACAGGCTTCTTTCAAAAGCATTAAAAATATGACCAACATTCAATTTTTGAATAGTAGTGTGTATATTATAGTGCTGTCAAACAATTAATCGCGATTAATCACAATCAAAATAAACATTTTTGTTTACATAATAGATGTATGTGTACTGTGTTTATGTATATATAAATACACACACATAAAGTATATATTTTGAAATTATTTACATGTATATACATTTATATATTTATGTTATTATATTTTATATTATATATGTGTATGTAATATGTAAACAACATATTTTTCTTAAATACATACATGCATGTGTTTGTATTTATATGTATATATGTATGTGTGTATATATATATATATATATATATATATATATATATATATATATATATATATATATATATATATATATATATATATATATATATACACAGTACACACTCATATATTATGTAAACAAAAACTTTTATTTTGGATGCGATTAATCACGATTAATTGTTTGACAGCACTAGTATATTATAATAATTATGATTATTATTATTGGTAGTAATGGTCTTCATAATATACAAAAAAATAATATTTCATTAAAAAAGCAACAATTGTTAATTATGTGCTTCTTATACAGGACCAATGGGGAATTGCTTTTGTCATGGTGAACTTGCACAATCACAGACTTGTGGAAAGAAGTCTTCATGCATCTATTAGGTATTGCTTTATTTCGTCTATTTTTTTTATTTTTTTTATTTTTTTTTTTGCATTTACAGAAGACTATTTGCACTGGCCCCTGTTAAAGTCCTTCGCAAAATGTAATATGTATTTCATTTTCTTAATCCCTTTGTTTTATTTTTCTGATATCTCTCTCTCTCTTTCTCTCTCTTATTAATCACAGATGTGTCTGTGTATATCAGAACCTAAATGCCAGTTATGTATCACCGTCAGTATAGTTTGGTGGTGTAATAACTCCATCTTCTGGTGAAGCTGAACACTGTACAGCTCTAACGCATCAGTTGTCACACCACCTGTTTTACTGCCATACTGTCTCTACAGTCCTCAGTGTGAAAAGGTAAATTGACACCCACTTTGTAGTTAATCTCTTTCTTTCTTTCTTTCTTTCTTTCTTTCTTTCTTTCTTTCTCTTTTTACCCCTCTTTCACACCTCCAGTCCATGTCCAGCAGCTGGAATCAGTGCTTTGTTTGATGATGTGGACCCGGAGTATGGTCTCCATGGATACACTGCTTACATTGAACTGCATAATACAGTGAAAGTCATCATGTCTGACCGCTTTTCCCAGCTGTTTTCCAGAAGAGGTAAAAGCAGACATTGTCCACTCTGTAATAAGAATAAGAGTTCAAATTAACAGTTGAATCGTTTATAATGATTTCAAAATCAGTCCTTATTAAACTAATAGTTTACATTCTGAAAATTGACATCCAGTTGATGGTACAAAATAAATAACCTTATAAGTACATGAATGAACAGTTGGCTATTGTTACAGTTTTACACTAAGATTCCTTGACAGTAGATGGCACTAGATTCTAAAAAATAGTGTTGTCCTGCTTTAAGCAAAATTAAGCAGTTTTTACCCTTAAATAGTGTTTCTGAGCATCAGGTTGGGCATTTTTCTCTACAAATATTTCATAAAATATGAAATTAAATGTATGAAACATAACATTTCATATAATTTTAACATATTATTCATTATTACAACACGAATTCCGGAAATATTGGGACATTTTTTTTAAATTTGAATAAAATGAAAACTAAAAGACTTTCAAATCACATGAGCCAATATTTTATTCAAAATAGAACATAGAGAACATAACAAATGTTTAAACAGCGAAAATTTAGACTTTTATCCACTAAATGAGCTCATTTCAAATTTGATGTCTGCTACAGGTCTCAAAAAAGTTGGCATGGGGGCAACAAATGGCTGAAAAAGCAAGAAATTTTTAAAAGATTCAGCTGGGAGAACATCTAGCAACTAACTAAGTTAATTGACATCAGGTCTGTAACATGATTAGCTATAAAAGGGATGTCTTAGAGAGGCAGAGTCTCTCAGAAGTAAAGATGGGCAGAGGCTCTCCAATCTGTGAAAGAGTGCGTACAAAGATTGTGGAATACTTCCATACTGCACAACTCATCGGCATGATTCTGTCATTGACATTACTAAATGGGCCCAGGAATACTTCCAGAAACCACTGGTGGTAAACACAATCCGCCGTGTCATCTGCAGATGCCAACTAAAGCTCTATCATGCAAAAAGGAAGCCATATGTGAACATGGTCCAGAAGCGCCGTCGTGTCCTGTGGGCCAAGGCTCATTTAAAATGGACTGTTTCAAAGTGGAAAAGTGTTCTATGGTCAGACGAGTCCAAATTTGAAATTCTTGTTGGAAATCACGGACGCCGTGTCCTCCGGGCTAAAGAGGAGGGAGACCTTCCAGTGTGTTATCAGCGTTCAGTTCAAAAGCCTGCATCTCTGATGGTATGAGGGTGCATAAGTGCATACGGTATGGGCAGCTTGCATGTTTTGGAAGGCACTATGAATGCTGAAAGGTATATAAAGGTTTTAGAGCAACATATGCTCCCCCCCACCAGACGATGTGTATTTCAGCAGGACAATGCAAAACCACATACTGCAGCTATTACAACAGCATGGCTTCGTAGTAGAGGAGTCCGGGTGCTGAATTGGCCTGCCTGCAGTCCAGATCTTTCACCTATAGAGAACATTTGGTGCATCATTAAACAAAAAATATGTCAAAGACGACCACAAACTCTTCAGCAGCTGGAAACCTATATCAGGCAAGAATGGGACCAAATTCCAACACCAAAACTCCAGAAACTCATAACCTCGATGCCCAGACGTCTTCAAACTGTTTTGAAAAGAGGAGATGCTACACCATGGTAAACATGACCCCATCGCAACTATTTTGAGACCTGTAGCAGGCATCAAATTTGAAATGAGCTCATTTTGTTCATAAAATTGTCAAATTTCTATGTTCTATTGTGAATAAAATATTGGCTCATGTGATTTGAAATTCTTTTAGTTTTCATTTTATTCAAATTTAAAAAACGTCCCAACATTTCCGGAATTCGGGTTGTATATATTCATCCTAAAAGGTATTTGAAAATATAAAAATACTAAAAAAACTGTTTTCAGCATTGACAATAAAATGTAATGTTTTTTTTGGAAAATAAGTGGTAAGTCAGCATATTAGAATGATTTCTGAAAGAAAATGTGACACTGAAGACTGGAGTAATGGATGTATTAAAATAGAAAACAGTTATTTAAAATGGCAATGCTATTTCAAATTATTACTGTTTTTACTGTATTTCTGATTAAATAAATGCAGCTTTTGGTGAACAGAAGAGACTTGTTTCAAAAATATAAAAATAAAAACTTACTGACCCCTTTTGAACAAATGTGTATTATTCAAATCAAAATATGACCAAAGGTATTTACTTAATACAACCCTGAAAACCACCTTTTGATTAAAAATTATTTGAACAAAAAAATAAATAAATATATATAGGGGCAAGGGCCCCGAAAATACTCTTATTTAGTGTCTTAATTATTTTTGGACTCATATCTCATCTTTGGTAGATAACCAGAAAGTATCGAAGTGCACCTCTTTTTTATTTCCTTTTTTTTTACTCTCCAGATTTGATTTCTGATGGTTATCTTCCACTGGAAGTGATCAGTGAGAATAACAGATCCCCAAATATTCATCAGGTTGGAGATGTCAGCTTGCCTTGGAGGACTGAAGCTTTACATGGAACTATCAAGGTACAGAAGTACCACACTGGTCCAGTCATCCTCACTTTCTTATTCACAGCACTTAATTCTAATATTAGGAAGTTTTCATGGTCTAATTGCTGTTTCCAGGACTGTTGCATGATCAGCCTCACTGTATGGGATGAAGCCAAGCAGCCTTTTTGGTGCGTCAGTGCTCCTGTTGTGATGACAAAAGCAAGTCAGGACACGGTATCATATGATTTTGATGGTGGGAGTTTCTCCATCCTATACCAAGACTCAGAGGGGAGGGTGGAGATGAGACTGAAGCAGATGGAGTACAAGGAACAGTATTTTGTGGTTAATCTAGTGATTTACATTGCTGTTGCCAAAGTGAATAAGCACTTTGGGAGAGATTATTGAAGACTTTGTGTGCCATTTCAGTTTGTATGACAACCGTTTACTATATTAGACTTTAAATCAAGCGAGGCTGATTAAACTCCTGTCAATATTATTGTAGCTTTTTCTTTTCAGGTTAATGTTTTGGCTGATTGTTTCTATACATTTTAATATCACCAAACACTTAAATACACATTTTCACGGACCGTTATACTTTAATCGCAGGATATAAAAGTCAGCCTGTCACAAAGAGAGGTATTTTCATGTCAAGTCTGATCAAATATAAATAATAGAATAAGAAGAAACCCATAAAAAATTCCATAGAATCAAGAGCTAAGGAATAAAAATGGACCTTTAAGCTGGATTTAAAAGTGCCAGTGGAGGAGGAGGAGGATCTAATGTGAGCTGGGAAACTGTTCCAGAACTGAGAAATCTCCCTTACAGCATGAGCGGGACAGGAGGAAGTTGATTGCATGACCTTGGGGCAGAGTATGGATACCACACTGAGCCGCTTTCGTAACTTAAAGCAAAATTGTGATTGTATTGGTAATAGCTAATTGGAATCTAATAAGGAAGATTTGATCTCTTAGTTTTGATTTCCACTAAAAGTCTCACTGGTGTAGTGATGAAACATCTGGAGATGTGATTGAGATGGGCCTGCATACATATAGTTACAGTAATCAAGCCGGGATTGTTTCCAAGTCCTTTCAAAAAAGAAACGCTTTCAATTTAGCAGCAGATCTGAGCTGAAAGGCCCTTAGTGACGCAACTAATCTGCTTGTTAAAAATGACACAGAGGATCTCAATATTATTGTGTTAATTGGTGGATACTGAAACCAATGATGGAAAAAAAGGGTTATTAAAGTTAATTAAAACCTTTATGTTAGACGTGTGTGTGTGTGTGTGTGTGTATATATGTATATGTACTGTGACAGTATCATTAATTCAACATATAAATATTTGATGAAAATACACTAAAATTTTAATAAAAATTGGTTATAAGTAAATAAATAAATAAAAAATAATTAAAAAAAAAAGTTAATAAATTGACTAAAACAGCAAAATTTCTCAAACTTATAAAAGTATCTCAGTGATAAGAAAATACACTGAAAATCACTGGACGAAATTTGTAGTGTTTTTTTTTTGTAAAAAGTTAAAAATTAAAACATGAACAAATGGATTTCTTTAATCATTTTAATCAAACATTTTTTTTATTGAACAGCATATGGAGTAATTGTCCTTGTCGTAAGTGTCATAAGGCATAAGTGAATGAATCTGATTATAAAAGTTTTTTGTTGACATTGTAAATTTAGTTTATTGCAGTGATGTTGATCAGTGTTATACACTGTTTTGGATTCATGATCATGTCAAAACCAAAGGCATTGAATCCACTTAAGTTGATTTTCCTCTCTGTCTTCATCAGGAATGGCACATTTTTTCCTCATTACGCATATTTCTAAATTAAATGATTTGCATAATGGATAGTTTTGGTCAGTACTGCGTTACTCTACTAGAATGTTTCTTACTGCGAAACATGGCAGAATTCTTGTACGCCCGGCGGTTGATTTGACTATATTATTCATAGGCAATAGACATTTCTCTGCCCTAGAGGTAGATTATGTTCTTTTGTCATAGCGTCAAGTTACACTTTAAATCTCCACTGCATTGGTTTATGCAAATTTAATAGTCCATAAAATTTCAGTTGAAGTGCTTGACTTGAAGATGTATCACGCCGTAACACCGAGGACATTAAGAGTATGTAATGGGATTTTAGCGCGTGACTCCGTGAATAATATTTTGACATCATAAAATGAAAACATGCTGTGACTTATATAGCTTAGCAATGTTCATTTGGCAGCAAAAGTATCTTGAAATGTTCGTACATGGTGCAATGTTGCTATTGTGCTGCCTCAGCATTCCTAGCATAAGACAATTGCATTCAGGAGAGGTATATAATCATGATATAGCTCTTTATTGCAGGCATTTTGACACAATTCCAGTGTCGGAATAACGTTTTGCTTAGGTCGGTAATCAGAGGTGCCGAAGTTATACGGCTGGCAGAAGAGACAGACATAAAAAAAACTGGATAGTGGCGTAATAAGATTGCCTAGCGCTCTCTTCTTCTTTTTTTTTTTCCTTGGAGGTCAAGCTAACCTTGAAAACTGCTTTTTTCAACATATTTTGTCATGACTCTGATCCAAATCCATTCCCTCTGTAGGCTGAAATGAATTGGCTTCTTGTCATGACTGAGGCTGTATTAAAGGTTTGCCTGAAGGTTAATACCCCTTATGTTGCCCCAATACTTCAATGGTTTATTGTACTGCAGTAGATGAACAATAGTGCAATGCAGCTATTTTAAGGCCAACCCGAGGCACATTTTAGTGTAGTAAAAACACTTTATTTGTCTGGTAATATAGTCTTTATAAGGTCATAAAACACCTGCTAGATCTGGTAATCCATAAATGAGGCACAAATAGTAATGAGTTAGCAAAAGCAAGTGGATACTATACTGTAGAAATGGCTGGAAATAGTAATGGAGTGTTTTTGATTTAGAGAGACCAGGATTGGTAATATAGATTAAATGAAGGTAGTGGTTGCTAAAATGTGTACAGTGATTCATGCATTAAAGGAATAGTTCATCCAAAAATACAAAAACAAATTGCTGAAAATATACTCACCCTCAGGCCATCCAAGATGTAGATGAGTTTGTTTCTACATCAGGTTTGGAGAAATTCACTCACCAATGGATCCTCTTCAGTGAATGGGTGCCATCAGAGTGAGAGTCTGATAAAAACATCACAGTAATCCACAAGTAATCCACACAAGTCTAGTTCATCAATTAATGTCCTGCAAAGTGAAAAGTGGTGCATTTTTAATAAATAAATCCATCAAATCCAAAACTGTCCACAATATTGCTTTCCCAAATGAGAAAGTCATCTAGTCTGAATCAGGAGAGAAGCAGTTCTAAACAAACATACTTGTAGATTATTGTGATGTTTTTTATCAGCTGTTTGGACGCTCATTCTGACGGCACCCATTCACTGCAGAGGATCCATTGGTGAGCAAGTGATGTAATGAGAAATTTCTCCAAATCTATTAGAAACAATCTAATTTACATCTTTCAGCAAATTTCCTAATCTAACCTCAGTCTTATTTACAGGGAAATAATTGTTTTATCTGCTTAGTTTCTGTTTAGAGATGCAAATCTAGGAAAAATATTTACTTAGACTTGTAGTAATAATTTTGGCTAAGTTCAGAAATGGCATACCATAATACTCTTATCTGTACTGCAGTATACACTAAGTATAATGTAAACAGTATTCAAATTCTCAGCATAAAATAACTGGTTGATCTGCTACATTTGCCAAAATATGCATTATACATCACTATTTGATCAATCAAATGTTAAACATTTTTACACAAAACTTTGCATTACCAAGATTATAACAGGATACAGCTGAATTAAACATGCATTAAACAGTGATAATTGTGGAATAATGCCTGCTGTTTCTTTTATTATTTTTAATAATTGGGCACTATGCACTATACTGCACAGTATTCAGTAAATAATAAGCTAGGATTTCATTTCAGCCAGCCTGAATCTCTTTACCCAAAAGATAGCATTGCGTCTTTCCAGCAGATGGCAGACTAGTGAAATGAATTTTGTTGTGATTACACAGACATTGAACCATATCTATATTAATTAACAATTTATTTATTTATTTATTTTTTTTAAGACATTGGTGAGCCGAGACCAGAAGACTGATGCAATATTTCTTATCATTACATTTTTGCACTAAGAGACTCTTCTGGGGACATATAAAGAGAGAAATGTGTCTGATATACAAAACTAATAAAGTATTTACATATATTTTTAAATGAGATGGTCAGAAAGCTATTTATATCAGTTTACAGATCAAATAATACTTTGTTATTGTGAGCACAAAATCAGTTAGGAGGCAGATTACTAATTGAACTTACTGTGATCTTTGGAATGGAAATCACTGCCATTTTTAGCGTTTCTAATGACTGACCAGCTGAGACCTGGATACAATCAGCCACTTAAACAAAATCTTTATCACAGTGGCTGAAAGAAAACTGAATGGCCCTTTTTTGAAAAAAATTTTTTTGAAAATAAATAGTTATGCTTGATTGAATTAGTGCAGCTTTTTAGCCCACACAGTGTGATTTTAATCACATCATTTTATTAACATGCAGCTGAAAACTCCCAGTGGCATTTTGCAGCAACTTGGCGGTGTTCTCGCCCCCCTGATTAACATTTAACTCCGATCTGGCGGGACCTTGTTGCTACAATTAATTCTCTGTCATCCCAAACCGAGGTCAGATGCTAACGAGGCCGCAGCCTTCACTGCGTGACACCGCTCTGCGCTGCCATTTAAACCAAGGCACATCCTTACACTGCTCATTTAGTAACTTTAACACATTAATACTGAAATATACCTAAAATAACGCAATAGTTTGTTTATTGTCAGCAAGCCCCTCCGGGCAGTTCAAACTGTAGTTTGACCAGAGATTGAACCTTGACCTGGCGTGCAACTTTAGTACATACAACCTCCTAAATCCTGCTCCCAAGGCAATAGGGATTGGTTTGTTTTTGAACATCTATTCTGACTATATTGTAATAGGCTTATTATGGTTATGCATCTTGATCATTTCTCTTTTTTAAACAGGATGCCAGCTAATACTAATGTGATTCATTATAACAAGCATATTTTATCATATAGCAGTAACGTTGGACTTACCATGTTACATCATTATGTAAGATTCAATGTTTATTTATTAATATGAATTTATTAATATTCCATGTTTATGGCCATGTTTATTTATATAGTTGGTTTTTGCAAAAAGTCTTTTATGCTCATCAAGGCTGCATTTATTTGATCAACAATACAGTAACAAATATTATTGCAATTTGAAATAACTGTTTTCTATTTTAACATATTTTAAAATTGAATTTATTCCTGTGATGCAAAGCTGAATTTTCAGCATCCGTTAAACCAGTCTTCATCGTCAATCATTCCAAAATGCTGATTTGGTGCTCAAGAGACATTTTATTTTATTATTATCAATGTTGAAAACAGTTCTTCTACTTAATACTTTTAAAGAAACCTTTACGCTTTTTTTCAGGATTCTTTGATGAATAGAAAGTTCAAAAGAACAGAAATAGAAATCTTTTGTAACATTATAAATGTCTTTACTGTCACTTTTGATTAATTTAATTCATGCTTGCTGAATAAAAGTATTAATTTCTTTCAGAAACCTTAACGTTTTGTCAGTAAGGCACAATGGGTTTTAATTAAGCCTAATGCTGCTGAAGCCTGATTAATATTAATACCACCTTGCGACAATTCTTTTATTTGTATATAGCTGACAAACCTTGCTAACAGAGCTTGAGTGCACTTTTGCAATCCGTGATGAAGGTTACGCCATGTGATTGAGAGCTGTTGTATTCATATCTCCATTCAGAGAAACATGACTGTGCTGACTTGGTTCCAGAAGAGGTTAAAGCATTTAATGTGAACTCCCATTTCTGTCTAATCCAGTTAACAATCATATTTAGGGATTTCTTTTATGTTTGTTTCTTAAATTCAGTCTGCCTCCCGTTGTTGGTCCCAGGAGTCCTCATAAATGCACCGAGGGTTTCTTTGCTCTGGGCAAATTGTGAAAATCCAGTAACTGTGTCTCTGAGTTTATAAGTATAGTTTCTCACTGCTGACTGAAAAGACTTCACGCTTGCTGCTCCGCTCGGGCCTGGAGATGCAGATATGTAGCCGGTGTAATGTGTATTATATATGGATTGTAATAGCAAGACCTCTTGTCAAGTCGAGTCAGTTTTATTTATACAGAGCTTTTCACAATACATATTGTTCCAAAGCAGCTGTACAGAAAATAAAGCCTTTGGAAGGGAAATTCATGCAGGATGCGTTACTTCATTCAAAAATGGCTAATAATATACTTAATCCTTTTAAATATATTTATGAAGAAAGTTCTTTAAAAGATGTACAGTATTTAGTAAAGTGTCTAGACTAGGATACATAAAGCATTTTTATCTCGGTTTAATCTGATTTAGATTCTAAATGTGTACTTTCTATATGTAAATTATTTGTTTTTTAATTATTTTATTTTATTTTTCATTTAATTTGCTTTTATTTTATTTATATCACTGGGTTTCTTAATGTACATTTCTTAATGCTCATTAAGCCTGGATATTTTATAAAAGTATAGTAAACATAGTAATATGAAATATGATTACAGTTTAAAATAACAATTTTCCATTTTCATACATTTTAAAATGTAATTTATTCCTGTAGTGAATCTGAATGTTATTTATTTACATTTATGTATATTATTTATTTATTTATTCATTTGTTAGTTTGTTTATTTAGTTAGTTAGTTAGTCAGTCTTTTATCCATCACTTATCTGCTGCTAATTGTTTTTA